>NW_008683952.1:0-9985 GCF_000695815.1 Acanthisitta chloris | reverse complement strand
CTTTTCCAACTCAGTTGATTCTATGACACATCTAAGTATATTGAAGGCTGTGATAAATGAAGCTGAATGTTTTGAACTCTGAACCATAATCACTGGAGAAGGTCCCAGAAGAGTGTGCTTTAAATAAGATACTGTGTGAGAAGTGCTATAATGGCTGTGTGAGTTTCAATCCCCTTTAGAATTTACTTCTGCTAGGTCAGATTCCAGTGTATGATGTCTACTCATTCAAAGACCAGTGATTTATAAATAGCAAATGCTTTCAAGGTTTACCTTTCTGTTTTTAGCCTTACTGAAACCACTGCTGTATGCTCTGAACATAAAGATCAAACCACTTGGCTCCCAATCCATTCCAGCCTTCACAAAGGGTGTTTAGTGAATGAATTGGCAGGGACATAGCTCCTTCTTATCTAGTTTCTATCATTGAACAATAACCAAAACTGTAATGGTGTCGACTTTTAAAGCCATTCATATTATGTATAGATCAAACATTTGGTCCTGCACTGACTTTGCAATGGAAGTTGTCCATAATATGTTATATTACCTCAACATAAGAAGAACATAGAAGTGTTGGAGCAAGTCCAGGGAAGGCCACAAAGTTGCTAAGAGCACCAGAGCATCTCCCCTGTGAGGACAGGCTGAGGGAGTTGGGGCTGTTGAGCCTGGAGAAGAGAAGGTTGTGTGGAGACCTCAGAGCAACTTTTCAATCTCTGAGGGGCCTAAAAGGAGGCCAGAGAGGTACTCTGTGTTAGGAGCTGCAGTGATAGGACAAGGGGTAATGGGTTCAAACTGAAAGAGACACTGGCCCAGGTTGCCCAGGGAGGCTGTGGCTGCCCCAGCCCTGGCAGTGTTCAAGGACAGGTTGGATGAGCCTTGAGCAACCTGATCTAGTGCGGAGGTGTCCCTGCCCAGGGCAGTGGGCTGGGGCTAGATGATCTGTAAGTCCATTCCAACTCCTGAATTCTATGATTCTCTTCCTGTTTCAGTGTGAAGAGAACTGCTGAGTATTTCCACTGTCAGGGCTCTTGAGACAGACGTGAAATCAGTAATAGCAGATAATATAATTCATCTCATCTTCGTTTTAGGACTAGAAGTAGAGCTAATTCTGTGTGAGAGCAGGTGCTGCAATATCTTCTGGAGCACTAACAGTATGGCTCTCAAGATCATTCTGGTACAAAATTAGCTCTTCAAGACCCTTGAAATCTACTTGAAGGAAAGAGCTGAAGATCTTTATTTCAGTCAGACCATTTCAGTCAGAAGATCTCTATTCCAGCCTTACCTGGAAGCAGCTGCTGTTGTTTCATGCATAGGCAACCTGTGCTCACCTTGCCTTCCAGCCTGCAGTGGTTTAGTAAGGAAAAAGAAAGGTGTGCAACTTCTTTTGTAACACATCACATGCTTCTATCCTGTGCCTGATGGATTGCCTGAGTGACAGGTTTCTGGAGTCACTGAGTCTCAGATGGCAAAGCATCCCATGTGTGTAGCTTTTTCCTAGGAATATCCTCCTCCTCAGGACATCAGTATTTATGCCATATTGAACAGGTCCTTCTTTATTTGTGACAGTTCCTTGTCTCCTCAGAGGTTGCCTGTGTTACCTTCTCCCCCCACACCAACACTTTCTGCTCACCTGATCCTTTTTCCTGTATACCTTGAATCCTTCCATCCCTTCTGGTTCAGTTTTTCACCCTGTGTACCTGCTCCAAAACTGAACTGCAAATATACTGGGAATTAAATGTGTCATTGCAGGACACCAAATAATAACAGCAGAACACTGCATTCCTTCATCCCTAGAGACACTCCTGATAAATTCTGGCTAACTGTGCAGGGTCTGTGGCTCCTGCAAGGGAATTTCCTAACCCTTCAATGCCTAGAAGACTGTGTAAGCCTGAGGGTAAGAGTTTCCACTTGTTGCAGAGCCTGGTCCTTTCTCTCCACTGCCACCAGTTTAGCCTAATGTAAATTCCTTTACTCGCAGATGCTGCCACTCAGATCACCTCCTCTCAGAAACAAAGCTCTGTGGGAACAAACTCAGAAGAGAGGCAGACATAAAATATCCTTAGGAGTAGTAAGAAATACTTAGGCTGGGCTCAGCTGTTGTCAGGTTCTCCACCACCAGCTGAGTGGAGCAACCCTCTGTGTGTGTGTGTAACCTTGCAGATGTGAGGTAATTGGATCTAATTGAGCCTGCAGCAATAAAGAGTGAAGATAAGCTGAATTATCTTGCATTTGCTGCAGACTCAGAGCACAGGGAGGCAACCACCATGGCAGCTTGTTAAGCCTTGAAAACTAACTTCATGACATCTTCCAGTCTGCTGTGGTAGCTCTCAAAGCTTCAGAGAGCATTACCTGCTGTCGTAGCAGCTGAACCAATGGACGACAAGAAAATACAACCACAAACCCAGCATGGAAAAATCAGCCCTGAAGCAGATCTGAGTGTGGAACACCACTGCCCTGCCCTGTGCAGGCAGGGGAGCAGGAGCTGCAGAGAGGGGCAGGGCCAAGGGGATGAGGTCAGGGTGAGATGTCCTGTAGGCCAGGTGGGTCTGGACCAGTCAAGCCAGGCACAGATGCCCCAGCAGGCACCATGGGCCAGGGCCTGAGCAGAGAAGTGGTCTCTGAGGTCCCCAAGGAAGTTTCTCACACTGCCAATGTGCCCTGAATCGTTTCACAAACACTTACTCAAGTAACCATGCTTCAAAAGGTGGCAGTCTTCATGCCCTCTGTAAAAGTACATGGAAACTGTGAAACTAAACCTGCATTGACAGCAGAGAAGCAGCAAGGGATGTTTAGTATCATTCTTTTCATTCATGCCTGGAGTTATCATGCGATGTAACTTGGAAGGGGCTGCTAGAGGTCACTGTCTGACTCTCTTCCACACCAAAGTGGAGAAACTGGGCCTGTAGGCAGAAAGAGACCACATGGTTGGACTCAATGATCCTAAAGGTGTTTTCCAACCTAAATGGTTCTGTGGTTCGAAGGAAAACACGTGTATTTCTTTCCTTGTGTGACTGCAGGCTTAGGGATTCAGGGAGAAAAGTTGTAAGCAGGTTTCCAAGTGTACAAAGACATTTAAAGCTCTGCAAACAATGAAGAATGAAATGGAGAAAATGTCTGGAGAGTCCTGAATCCCATGTTTCTGAGATCCTGCAGAACACGTCAGAGGCAGAGAAACAGACTGAGTGTCTTCAAGGCTTACACAACAAATTGCTTCTTCTTCCTCTTAACGTCCTCTCTGGGAAAAGCAACCTTCAGACTTTTCATTACACTTATTTTCTTAATATCTCCTATTCACATTATCTTAACTGCTCTTTTCCCAGGGGTAAATAACTTACTCAGAAACATGTAAATAAACACTTTGGTCCGTATTTTTATCTACCTAAGAAACAGAGGATGCAGAACCAGTGGTTTTGGTCTTTGTATTCTGACCCTGCTGGGAGACTGAGCTCAGCTCCAGCGCAGCCTGGGGCAGCTTGAAGTTCACAGTAGCTCAAACCTGGCTGTCCAGAGCTGAGACATATCCTACAACCAGGATGAAGTGTGTTAGACCACACTGGACAAGATCTCTGCTCGTGCCATGGAGTTCCTAATACGTGTTGACCCTGTTTGTTTTTTCCCTCGGACCACCATGTGTATGCAAAGCAGCTGTGCTTGAGACCAGGTTCCTCCCTGTGCTGGTTTCAGCTGGGATGGGGTTTAGTTCCTCTCAGTAGCTGAAAGACCTGCAATCCCCAGAGGTGCTGAAGGCTGTTCTTCTGTCAGCTAAGCTTGGGTTAGCCGTAACAGACAACACCTTCACGGCTGCAAGTGGCTGAGGAAGAAGAGACACCAATGCTGGGTGTTAGGAAGAGAAACGCTCACTGTGGCACCATACAGTAGATCAGAGCTCACATGAGGGGTCTGGGTAGCTCTTCACTTCTCCAGCCTGCCCAGAATGGTGAAATGGTCCTCATTTCATCGGTCAGAACAGTCCCACCTCTCCCAGGCACTGAGCTGAGTCTGGGACTCGTTTGGGCCCCTGGCACCAGTGGCAGCCAAGCACACACTCCCTGGGCTGCAGCTGCCAGAGGGCTCACAGCCCAGTTGTAGTGCAGCCAGGACAGCCCCAGCCTGTCTACACCTCTGCACTGCAGAGGTCTCTGAGCAATCTGGATGAACCACGTGGGGACCAGGATGCCACACAGCTCTGTGCTCCTTACAGCCATCCAGGATGCAGCAAGAGAGCTGAAATGCCGAACATCCTCTGCTTTTAAAGCTCTCTCTTCTATTAGCAAATGGCCTATTAATTACCCCCCAGCGACTAGTGGCAGCAGCAGTATCCAGTCTCTCCAGCTAGAGCAATAAAAATAACCTAATCACTTCACTGGTTTTCCCACTCAGAAAGCTGCTGTGCATTAACTCAATCCATCAGACAAAGGGTTTGGTTTTGTTTCTGCATTTCAGCCCTAAAAGGAGCCTGTCAAGCTTTTATGATAGAAAAATAATTACCTCTTTCAGCAGTGGCCCCATTTAAATGGATCTTTTAAAGAGACATCTTGGGTGTAGTTTTCCTTTCTTTCACCCTGACAAGAAGAAATGAGGCATTTCTCAGTCCATTACTGCCTCCTCCTTCCAAAGTCACATAAAAAAAATAAAGCTGGTCATGTTTATTATCTCTCTTATCTTTTATGAGCAGTTGTTTGTTCAGCCAAAACTTGATACAAAGCTAATTGAAGTCAATATGCTTTGGAGCTGTCTTAATTAAGTCTTGGGCGAGGTGACATGAAAACACAGTGTCAGTGTAACATATTTTGCTCCAATGTTCAGTACTTGGTGTTTTAAATCAATAGAAGATTGATTTATTTTTCTCCCTGTGCTAAGTGGGATTGGTACCAGCTCCTGCCAGGAAATCAGCCTGACCCCTCCTGTGCTAGCACTGCTTACAAGACTTGCTGTAATAGGATTTGTTGATCAGTTTTGCAGCAGTGACAGGTCAGTGGTTGGACTCGATGATCTTAGAGGTCTCCTCCACACTTGATGGTTCTATGTTTCTATAAGCCTCTAACTACATATAGGAAAGGCTTCAGATTCAGACAGACCCTGGATGCTGAATAGTAGTACGAAATTGGACATGGCAAGACCCAGCCACCCCCCGGGGTGAGTGTGGGGAAAGGATTGTGTTTGTGTATTGTTTAAAGCTTCTAAACCCCATTCTTAAATCTAGAGGATCACAGGAGCCACTTGAAATCGAAGGGTGGATGAGTGGCTGATACCTGAGAAGCTTCCTGCCCTTTTCTATCCAATGTGATCCAGTTATAAGCCTTCAAACCAGTGATTTCACCTGTGCTTGAGAATCTATAGCTGTCTAGAACTCGCACCCTCCCTGCACATGTTCCAGGTGGAACTGCAGAGCAAGATTTAAGTTCTATCTGAGCACAGCAGAAAAGGAAACGAGCTGGAGCAGCCAGGTCAGGGGAAAGGCTTGGGGGTGAGGGTGGGAAGGGCTGTGGGCAGGGGGAAGAGGCAGCAGAAGGAATGACCTTGGAGGTAGCACAGGAAGAAAAAACCTGTGCAGGGAGATTTGGACCTGGCTGAAGGCTGGAGCAAGGGGAGAGGAGGTGGAAAGGTGGAAATGGGCAGGTTGCACAGTGCTTCCTGAGGAGGAATGGGAAACACTAAAAGAAACAAAAGATGGGAAGCCTGGAGGCTAAAAATGGTGAGATGAAGGGTCCATGGGCTATCCTTCCCCATCAGATAATCATTTTATTTTCTAGCAATCAGGGTATGACTTGGGTTGGAAGGGACCTTACAGATCACCCAGTTCCAACATACCTGCTGTGGCCAGGGACACCTTCCACTAGACCAGATTGCTCAGAGCACCATCCAAGCCCCATCCTGGCTTTGAACACTGCCAGGGTTGGGGCATCCACATCTTCTCTGGTCAACCTGTGCCAGTGCCTCAGCACCCTCACAGGGAGGAATTTATTCCTAATATCTAATCTAAACCAACTGTCTTTCAGTTTGAAGCCATCTCCCCTTGTCCTGTCACTCCAGGCTCTTGTAAATAGTCTCCAACTTTCTTGTAGACTCCTTCAGGCACTGGGAGGCTGTAGTTAGGTCACCCCAGAGTGTTCTCTTTTCCAGAGCTGAACAATCCCAATTCTCTCAGCCTTTCCTCACAGCAGAGGTGCTCCATCCCTCTAATCATCTTGGTACCTCCTCTGGACTCATTCCAACATGTCAATGTCCTTCCTGTGCTGGAGACCACAGAGATGGATGCAGCACTCCAGGTGGGTCTTACCAGAGCACAGTAGAGGGGCAGATTCAGCCTGCTGCCCACACTGCCTTTGGAAGTGTCTCAGTTCACAACTAAACCAATTTTGTTGCTAATTGCAGAGCAACTTGCTGCTAATATGAGTCAAGATTTTACAAGACAGCTGTCAATTAGTCCTAGAACCATCAAGGTTGGAGGAGACATCTAAGATTATCCAGTCCAACCATTAACCTGTCACTGCTGGAACCCCTAAACCAGATCCTCCAGTGCCAGATCCAGACACCTCTTCAACACCTCCAGGGATGGTGACTCCATCACCTCCCTGGGCAATATCCCAGTGCCTCAACACCCTCACAGGGAAAACATTTCTCCTCACATCCAATCTGACTCTGCCCTGGCTCAGCTCAAGGCCATTCCCTCTAGTCCTCTCCCTGCAGCCATGGTAGGAGGGACCACCACATAAACCTCAAAGTTGGAGTTGCTCAGGCTGTTCAAAGGGTGCTGTTGTTGGTCCAAAGAGATCATGGCAGTGGCAAGTTCAGGCCTTAAAGGAACATGTGTCTAACACAGATGGGATCTATTCAAGCACTTGTAGAGTAGAATCCACTTTCAGAGCTTACAAATATAACCACCTCTTACATGCTCTGTGAGACAGTCAGATTTCCAGAGTTCCATTTGCAGATCAGAACAGTGATGTTATAGCCAAGCAGACTATGAAGTTGTTCTGTTTAAAAACCAAACCAGATTGCTATAATGGGATCCCATTGTATCTGTGAAATTAATCTGTCTTCGTACCAAGGAACAGCATCTGTTTTTCATGGAACAAAAATACCTCAGCCAGTATAGCAAATAACACCACAGAGTTTTCAGACTTTCCACAGAAGAGATTCCTTGGTAAAGGTGACTTATGCTTCCCGTATTTCCACACTGAAGACTGTGATTCAGATATTCCCTAGGAGAGAATTATTGTATTGCAATTTGTGTTGACAAAGTGAAATGTTAAATAAAGAAAGCAACAAAAAAAAACTACTCAAAGCAACTTCAGATGAAAGTTGCAAAGCTGAAGAACTCATGAAACAAGGCAGAGCAAACCAGATATTGAAAGGTTGTATTATCTGCTTCTTTTTTATACCTCTTACAAAAGCCTTGTGCATTAGGTCCTTGATAACTCTGTTACTTGTTTGAGCATCATTACAGATACACAAGTTGAAGCTTATTTGTAACCCTAGGATGACATAGGTTGTCATCCACCTGAACACGAGGAAGAACTTCTTTCCTGTGCAGTCACTGAGCACTGAACAGATTGTCCAGAGAGGTTGTGGATTCTCCCTCACTGGAGATATTCCAGAACCATCTGGACACAACCCTGAGCCATGTGCTCTAGGGTGGCCCTGCTGGAGTAGGGAGGTTGGACCAATGACCCACTGTGGTCCCTTCCAACCTCACTGTGACTCTGTGATGTGGCCACAATCCACCTGCAGAAGAAAGGTTCCATCACTGTGGGCAGTAAGTGGCTACAGACATTTGAATGGGATAAAAGATTAAAAGTCTGTTCAGAACACTTGCAGGAAGATCAGTTGCTGAGATCAGCTTACCTGGTGTCCTGTGTCAGAAACCTTCTGATATGGTTCCTGTGCACCATGTAGGCAACTGAGGTCCCTTGGCTGGGGACTGGAAATACTGTATGGAGATCCTGCTTCTGCAAGGACTGTCAGGAATAACTACTCTCAGCTGTTGTCCCACTGGAGTCAATTGAATTGTGGCAACATGCCATGCACAAGTGTTTCCAGGACTGGAGGATGCTGATAATGGCAGCAAAGATGAGAAGTTTTGAGGATGGAAACAATTTCAATGGACAGCTTAAATTAAAATTCCTTTAAGCCAACAAACTATTTTTACATACTTTGATTTTAAATGTAACATACATTTGGTTTTCGAGTACATCTTACTCACAGCAGCATTTCCTACTCCAGGAACTTGGAAATACTCTAACGTTTTATGAGTGTGTAGCTATTTCTAAACATTTTTAAGTGCTTGAGGTATTTTGCTCTTGAAAATGAAAGTGAATTAAGCCATGTGTTCAATCAGGCAGTTCAAAGACATCTTGAACCAATTGGTATCAAACAAAAGGCTCATGAAGAAATGAAAACCAGTGAGTATAAAACCACAAACCACTGAAAAACAGAACAAACGAGGCCAACATTTTATCATCACTATTAGACAATCAGAAGGAACTTCAATGAATTCTTCCTTTCACTAACATTGTCATGGCTTGACCAACCTCCCCTGACAATGGTTTCTCTCCTTTCCCTTCTTCTGTCCCCAGACCTTTGTCTCTGCCATGAAATGCTATGAGTTACACCACACTTACCCTGGGACTGGTCCATCTCATCCTCCTCTCAAGTATTGTAAGCAAAACTGGAAAATAGTCCAGAAATCAAAGTGTTCATGGCAGTATGAAATCATTCAATAAAGCTGCACCATAAATTCAGTGGAAAAGTTTGGTTTTCTTCTGTAGGCCAGACCCGAATGTTGTTGATTCTCCTCCTGGAACTAGTGTCCTGCACTGGGTTTTGCTTCACCTGGTTATAGATGTATAGATGTATGTATGTCAGGTATCAAAGTGCAAGTTATCAAGTCTTACCTCACTTTGTAGCTGATTTGAAATAATACTAATAAAGAGGTTATGTCAGGGAGTCCCAGCAGAAGTCCCCTAGTACCACCAAGTCCCACTGTCAGGTTACATGGCTCACCACCAGCAGGAGCCTTTTTCTACATACTCCTTGCTTTGGAATTAGCCTCTCTATGGGAAATATATCAGCTTTAAAACACCTAAATGTAGAGAAGCCTGGAGAGCATCCTAGGGCCTCATTCCAACGGAGTCATCTAGGACACAATTCAACTAGGTCATGTGTACCCCTGAACAGCAGTGTCCAGCATCTCCCTCAGATGCATGCAGGGACATCTGTGTGGGCTGGCAGATACAATACAGACCTGTTTGTCCTATTTGTCTCAGGAGAGGCAGCTGAGGGCCAGATGGAACAGCCTAGGTCATCTCAGCTAGCGCTTGAGGTCTATGTTTAGGCAGCTGAATCATGCCCCAAGCGACATCTGCTGAGTTCCTCACAGCATCCCATTGACTAAACCCCTGTGGATAGCAGTGGGAGCTGAGAGTGGCGGACCATGTGTGACACCAACATACTCTAACCACAGTCTAGGCATCTTACATTCAAACTGAATCCCACCTACCACTTTAGGGTGAGATTCACTCCATCCCCCAATTTGATCTCAAATGCTAAGGTCACATTGGCCATATGCCTATGGATCTATTTGTTTTCCCTGTAGTCTCTGTGTATTTCCCACCTTGACCATGACATGCTGCTGCTTAAAGGAGTTTTTCTTATCCTTTCTATTTTTTCATTGCCCTTTGTCCTTCCAAGTTGTGGAAGCATTGAAATAGTCTGCTGACAACTCTGCCATTCACAGTGAAAAGTGAGCAGGACACCCTGCTGCATCAAAATGCTCTGGGTCAATAAAGTGCACACTGATTTCTAGCAGTGCTCAGGGTGCACAGGGTCTGAGTTACTGTCCCAGCCACATTTACCACCAGTGTGTCGTTAGACATCAAGAGCATCACAATAGGAGTTGTATTCTCCATGCTCCTACATCTGATTGTTGGCTAGAATAATGGGATCGTAACGGAGTTTGTGTTGGAAGGGACGTCAGGAGGTGCCTCGT
>NW_008683951.1:552-836 GCF_000695815.1 Acanthisitta chloris | reverse complement strand
AAATCAATGGATCCCATCCCCAAATCAGAGGATCCCATCCCCAAATCAATGGATCCCATCCCCAAATCAGAGGACCCCATCCCAAATCAATGGATTCCATCCCCAAATCCATGGATCCCATCCCTGGGTCCCATTCCTGTGTCCATGGATCCCATCCCCAAATCCAAGGATCCCATCCCTGTGTCCCAACATCCCATCCCTGTGTCCATGGATCCCATCCCCAAATCAATGGATCCCATCCCCAAATCCATGGATCCCATCCCCAAATCCATGGATCCCATCCC
>NW_008683951.1:0-235 GCF_000695815.1 Acanthisitta chloris | reverse complement strand
GGATTTCCGAGCCGTCTGCTTGGTACGGGCCATCCCGGGCCGTCAGCGCCTGCAAGGACGGGGAAAAAAACATGGAAAAAAGAAAAAACTTAGGAAAATCGGGAAAAAGTTTGGGGGGGGGAGACTACAACCCAACGCCTACAACACCCATGAGCCCCAGCGCGCGCCCCGCGTGACACACCCCGCTCCTCTGATTGGCTGAACGCGGCCCGCGCGGAGCTTCACGGGAAGTGTA
>NW_008683950.1:438-639 GCF_000695815.1 Acanthisitta chloris | reverse complement strand
AGATATATAGATATAGATATAGATATATACTTGATTATATTGATATAGATAGATAGGGAGTAACTCAGCTGGGCAGATGGCAGGGGTAAGTTGTCCTTGAGGATGAGACAAACAAGTTTGAGACAAACAGACAGGAATGCAGCCAAGCCTGAGAAAGTAAGATAGAATCCTCACAGGTGTAAACACAAGTAGGGAGAGTAG
>NW_008683950.1:0-289 GCF_000695815.1 Acanthisitta chloris | reverse complement strand
ATTGAAGTTTCTCTGAGGTCTCCACACAGTCTTCTTTTCTCCAGGCTGAACAGCTCTAACTCCCTCAGCCTAAGATTCTAAAAATTCTCTTTGGTATCATTATTGCCAGTGAGGCCTTTACCTTTACCTGGATTTATTAGATTTCATTATCTTCATTTAATGATGTTCATCATTTATCTATTTATTATTTATTCCTTATTTTTTCAAATATTTCAGTATATAAATCTTAATTTTATTGCTGATATTATTTTTCATTTATTTATTTTTTCATTATTATGTTTATTGCCTT
>NW_008683949.1:23798-29904 GCF_000695815.1 Acanthisitta chloris | reverse complement strand
TGGGGTGGGAGGGGGAAGAGAACAGGGCTGAGGAAAAGCAAAGAACAAGAGCAGAGCCTTGGAATTCCAGAAAAAGGGGGAATCAGTTCTTTGAAGACTGGAGAAAGCTGAAGGAGTACGAAGAAACCCCAGACATGGTTAAAGAAAAGTCCCTGCAAGACTAAAGCTGAAAAACAGAATTTCAAATGTTAGAAATTACTTTCAAGGTGTTATCAGCCATCGCTAGTATGTTGTCATGGGGAGAAAAAGGCGTTGCAGCATCAAAGGAAACAAGGAATGTAATGAAAAAAGAAATTAGAGGAGCAATTTGCATCTATTTGGTAGAACAATCTTCAGAGGCACTTTTGTTAATTAGAAGGTTTGAGCTGCACATATTAGAGTACTGAGAGGCTGGTGGAAGTCTCCAGACATGTTTTGAGGCAACAATTTTTATGGTCACGGAACATTTCTATAGCCTCACTATTTATCAGCAAAATGAGTTATTTTTCCTTCATCACTTGAAACTTGACAGTCAGAAGGGAAAGTGACAAACCTCTTGCAGGAGCTTGTTTCTCTGAGCAAACACAATACGGAAAAGACCGTATTTTCTTCCAGACCTTTTGATAAGATGATGGTAATGGCATACTTCCTCTATCCACTGGGGTGTGACTATAACTGAGTGTACCTAGTCATAGTTGTGACTGTTTGTTCTTCTTTTGTGTTGTGGGTTTTATTCATTTCTTATTATCGTTTTGAGAGTGCTTAGAGGTCTAGATATCTGTTCTGAAAAAAAGTAAATAAACAAAAGATGTGTAAAGGGAGAGGGAGATTAATTCCCTGCTCCACTGAAATTAATGGAGGCAGAATAGCAAGCAAGTTTAGTGTACTTTCTGGTGGTGTTTAACACTTCAGGTGCTACTCAAGTGGAATTTTTCTTCTTTTATCATTAGCTTCTAAAACTTCCAGTGACAAAAGCTGAGCTCTTAAACCCATACATTTTATGAATCAAGAAAAACCCTTAATTTATAGAGACTTCTTTGCATGTAACAGTTACTCTGAAGCTGAGGTTTGAGTGAAACTGATTTTGTTTTTCTATAGACATATTTTAACCATAGACAAAGAAGATTTCATCCCTTGTAAGGGAACTTCCCCGATCTAAATGCTTTTTTCTTCCTTTCTACCTTGTATTTCATTCATCTGGGACTTTCTCTGGTGTCAACATTCTCCTTTCCCTGGGTGTGTCTCCTGCTTCAGAATATACCATGTCCCTGCCCCTTCCCTGTGTGCCCAGCTCCATCTGTTAGGTGGATCTTGGCCTGCAAATGCTTCCCCTGAAAACAATTACTTCCAATCCAGTCTCATATCCTTGCTGGAGCCAAATTAAGTCAGAGCCTAAAATGATCCCTAAGGTCAACTGCACAGAGGTAAATACAGGGAATTTAACTCATGTTTTCCTTATATTTCAAACATGAGTACTTAAAATTTCAGCCTTGTGTATGTTTTCAAAACATATTTTCACTGAAGGCAAAAGCTCATTCATTCCCTTTGACTAATACCTGTTCTTTTCACCCAGCAGCTGTAGCAAATACAAAATCTCTTTTTAAAATCAAAACAAACAGATTGCTCTCACAGCTTACTTGCTTCTCCCCTCATTACAGATCTCTTGCTGTAACCATGGATCTATCTGTAATGCCATGTTTTGTGTGTACTAAACTTTGTATTGCTGAAAAAGCACTGACCAAACTTGTCTAGGAGTCTCGACTGAAGATTGTTCAAAGGATGTGGCTGAAACAAGAAGGTATTTCCACCATTCCATAAATAAACCTTCCTAAGTGTAAATTGTGACCGTTCCTCTCTCCATCTGAACAATTCAGGTTTTTCAGAAAGCTGCTTTTATGTAAGATTAGAGAGCTGTCTCCATGACATGATGCTCTGCTTCTCTTCACCATTAGTTGGGCGTTAGTTGTTCTGGCTGTAAATAGACAGGCACAGATGGTACCACGACTCTCCGAGCCTCCACACATCTTGCACTGCAGGGATTTTTGTTATTCTTGTTATCTCTCTAGCAGCTCCTACTCTTTCCTAACAGTTTGTTGAGAAGAAAAAGGGAAGGCTAAAGAACAATCAGTCCCTTTCCTCTCTGGGATTGCTGAAGGCTTTAGACAGGACAGCAGCATTCATTTTGATTTTTTTGATTTGTTAGGACAACCCAGCCATGGGCTCATCAGTGAAGCAAAATTTCTGCCAGATTCACTAGGTAAAGTCAGTCCTCCCTGAAACAGCTGAGGTGCCTCAGACAGACTAGATGCCCCAATAGCATTCAATTGTGAGACTCGAATGGCACATCCTCCCTCAGTGCCCTGCAGCTCTCACCACCACAGTGAGAGAACCATGACAGATAAAAGAGAAGCTTGTGTCTTGAAAGACTGCCTCAGTGCACAGGAATAGCATTTGCAGGAAAACAGCCTGGAACAGGTAGTAACACTGAATCTGGAAAGGGCATGAATAAGAAGGACATGACAGAGTCATATTTCCCCCTCCCTGTGCACATCACAGAGAAGGTAAAATGTGTGCCACTCTCTAGACTTTCATACAGCAGAAAAGAAAGGTGGTAACCTAAAGGCAACAAATTGAAATCTGATAAAAGGAAGTCAGTTTCATTGAGAGTACAGTTAACCTGATACAATAGCCATTGAAACCAAGAACTTAGCGAGGCCATAAAAAGGATTAGGTGCTTATATAAATTACCAAAGTATTACTTTAATTTTTTTCTGTCCCATCTAATGTAAGGTTATAAGCTTCTGGGTCTCTAGATAAGTCAAGTTACTAACGTAATGATGAGAAGTAGTCTTCCTTCCCTATGAGCAGGCAAATCTCGTATTTGTTTGCTGTTTGTTTTTTCATCATCTTCCTCTACAATCTTGGGGAATGGAAGAATCAGTGACACAGTGATGGATGGACTGTTCTCCTGCTCCCTGACAGCAGTTCTTGCATTTTCACCTGTGAAGCTACTAACAAGAAGGGAACTCAGGTTAGTCAGTGTGCTCACAAACAGCTCACCTTGCTCCTGGGCCTTATATTGTTTGTATAAATCTGTGTAACATTTGTGGGGGGCTAAGCTTTTTCAGATACACTAATGCCATGGGAGTGGACAGAAGAATAACATCTGTGGATGCAGAGCAAATCCCTCTTCCCCTCCACCCCACACACACACCAAGGAAAGACACTGAAATATCAGCAATGCAGCTGTGATCTGGCTGTGGTGAAATCCCTTGGGTTTCATGGTCAGGGAATTATTTCCTTTCTCTTCATCCACCTCTTTCATATGGCTGAAAACTCATCTGCAAAAGCCATGTAATTATACAGGTTATCTTTGTACAAGTACTGCTGCCCATGTACACCAGCCATGGGTGGTCCCTGGAGACCTGTGGGCAGGCAGCAGCAGTGTCAGTGCATGCCCCCATGGGCCTGGACCACCACACACAGGACTCCTCTTACGTGCTGCTCTGCCCTCCTCAGGGGTGTTTATCTACATCTGTATTTATCACCCCATCACATCTTAATCAAGACTGCAATATCCTGTAACAGGGGACAGGCTTACAGGAGGGGAGAGTGTGATGAAAATATTGCGAGAAGGAACATCACAGTTCACCTCTTTGTAATGAAAGGATTGACTGAGAACAGTCTATCAAAAGGGCTAGACACCTAAGTGATAGATGAATTTCCTAGAATTGCAGTGTTTCAACAAGAAAAATGAAAAGCACCTTAATATTTAATAGAAACTGTGACTGTCGTGTAGAAATAAATCTAAGACAATCTGCAGAGGAAGCAGTTGAAGGCATGAAAAGCCTGATGGGATTATAAATAATATCATATATTGCATTACACCATACTCAGACAATTTGTGTTTCCTCAGCTACTCAGTATAGACTGCTATCAGCTCACCCCTTATCTGCTGCAGACTTTGGCAATGCCACAGCTCCCCCACAAACAAGACAGTTTGTATACCCACATGTAGAAATGGGAGGTGTCTCATTGCAGATGCCAATGTATGTGGCAAATCTGGGTGAAATACTGACTGTGTGAATGGTTCAGGATATGCCAACATGTGTTGGAAAAGGCAAGTAGAGTTGCAGTTATTTGCAAATGTGGAGACAAATATACTTGATGGAGTTGGTGCTGATGACTTTGAAGTTTATGGAGCTGTTATGCTGGTACTTGGTTTGTTCAGGCTTTTCTGCACTCTTTTTCCTGGAGATGGTGCAGCCGCTCCCAGGGAAGCTTGCAGACATCCTGCTGTGGAATTCAGAAGACAGTCGATTCTTCCATGCTTGGTGCCTTCCAGTCAAAACCATCTGCCTTCCTAGAATATGTGCATTAGCTGGACACATGCGATTAGGATCAATACAGCACTGCAGATGGAAATTTATGGGCATTGGCACCCAGTGTTATCTGAAACAACCCTTGGAGATCTATGAGACCCTCACTGTACTCTCTTGCTTACCTGTTTGTCTCACCAGCATGCCCTAGCTTGCCTTTCAGAGTTGGAGAAAAAGGCTGTCATCTACTGTGCAGTACCACAACAGGGTGAGCCCCCGGAGAGGTTCACTTTGGAGGCTGCCATGGGGTTTTTAATAATATTCCCAGCTTTTTTTTTCTGGTTTCTGCCACTGAGCCCCGTGTTCTGCCGATGAATAGAGCAGAGTGTTAGAGCCAGGTCCGCGTCTGCCACTTAAGCCCTAATGCTTTGCCGCTGAAGCGAGATGCTTGCCGGAGTTGCTAGGTAACTGTAACCTGCTCGCAGCTTAAGCGAGCAAGCGAGATACTTCTGATGATGTCATGATTCAGATTTGTATTTCGTCTCTTTAAAGAATTTTCTCTCCATTTCCACAAGAACAGGTGCGTGGGGGAGTTCTTCAGTAAGGCAGAACTTCTCTGGTCCTACATGCTTAATTTCACTCTTGCAAACACTGTAATAAAGCAACATTGGCCAGGACTTCTCAAATTGTTATTTTAGGAGAGAACTTGTAGCCTCTTTTATCTTCTAGACACCAAGTCAATGGAAATGCAGAAATCTTCACTGACTACTCTGCAGCCTGCATCTAAACAAAGTGATGGCTTACTCAGTAGAAAAATAAGAGGAGTTTTGTGTTTATGCTTTTCAAGAACAGAAAAATCCAAATACTATGTGCCAGAAATGGACTGAAGTTGGGAGCTATGTTCCTTTCAATACCAACTACATGCCTGACTTCATTACTGAGAGTCTAGTTATGCCAATGTGTGACATTACAAGTATGTGTAGCACATTTTTGACAAGGCAGATGAGAAAAGCTTCTCAAACAAGATGCTTTGAACATACTGTGGTTGATAGATTAGCAGGAAATCATAGAATTGTGGGAGATCTAACAAGCCTGGACTTGAGAGCCTTCAGCCCTAAACCTAGGCTCAACAAAGCCTGCAAAGTATGTGTGTGTGTCTTCATTCCTAAGCCAAGAGAGGATGCACTCCTAAAGCATGGTGTGTCTGAAGGCTTTCTAGTGACTCTCTGCCCATGTGGGAAGGCAGAGCATGAAGGCAGGAGACTGATTGTGTCTGTGTGTGTTTGACAACCACTGCGGCTCTGCAGATGCTTTTACAATTTTTCCTGGTTTCTTCCCCCAGCCTATCAGTGAGAAATATCTCCATTTGCTTGGAGATCCTCTTGGGTTGGAGAGTGTGCTGTCATCTCTGAACAGGCCACTTTACTAGGAACATCACACTGCAGTGGTAACTAGTACAACAAGGAGAAATCACACCCTTTGTTTCCTGTCCTCCAGCTTGTAACACTCATGCATCCTCTGGGAGCTAGTGCCTTCTTCCCCGACACTCCTAACTCTATCTACTCCTTGTTCTCTCCCTGTTTGCCGTTGGAGAGTGTGCTGTCATCTCTGAACAGGCCACTTTACTAGGAACATCACACTGCAGTGGTAACTAGTACAACAAGGAGAAATCACACCCTTTGTTTCCTGTCCTCCAGCTTGTAACACTCATGCATCCTCTGGGAGCTAGTGCCTTCTTCCCCGACACTCCTAACTCTATCTACTCCTTGTTCTCTCCCTGTTTGCCTGTCTGATTTGATTTTTTTTTT
>NW_008683949.1:456-23777 GCF_000695815.1 Acanthisitta chloris | reverse complement strand
CCCATGTGTGCGAATTCCTAGTGAGCGCAGAGCGCAGGTCCCAGGCGTGTGCTGTGCCAGGCTGCTGCAACAATTAGCTAACGTTTGGAGAGTGCTGAGCAGCACCATCTCCAGTGTGCTATTTTAAGATGCACAGTCTTGATCACATTTACGGGTCTACCTGGCAGAAAAGTAACTGAGACAGAGCATACAGCTGACATTCCCTAGGCTCTGGATGAGTGCCAGTGTTAAATGTACTGTTTAGCACAGGGAAGACCATTTTCTGCAGAGTGAGCAGGCACTCATTAGGACAGGCAGAGTCCAGTGGGAAAGATTATATACCCCACTGTCAGCAAGTGCCTTGGTATCTTCACCTATTCAGGGTGATCAGACAAGAACTCTCTTCCCTCCCAGATGAATGGCAGGAAACCTTTCTGCTTTGTGTCACTTTCACAGACATCATTGAGATTATTTGCATAAATATGCAAGTGGTAATCAAACCTGGGGAGTTCAGCTGGTTTATGGTACGTTTTTTTGTACATGCTGTGCATACAAAGCAAATAGATTTTCACTCTGTTTAAACTGCACAAGGTCATTGTATTGAGCAAGGACAAAAGTAATGGAAGGCACATTTTGATCCCCTTCTTCTTGGTATGACACCTCTCCCGGGACTTAATACAGTTACTGTCATGGCCAAAGAGTACAGCAGATGTACTGGGCCTCTAGTAACCCTCCTGTTCTTCTGCCTGCAGGTTTTTACCTAGTTGAAAGCAATAAGTAAATGAGGACAATTACAATTGCTGATCCCATTAGGAGACTTTTCATGTATATATAACAAACTGAGACACACTGGTAAATCAATGAGCAAGAAAGAGTCTGTGAAGAATTAAGTGACTGAGATTCCTTACTCTTGACATTTTCATTTTATTTTCTGCTTGACTCCCTACTTGTTCTGATGTTCAGACCAAATATTAACACACACTTCACAAAGCTACCTGGTATTTTATAGAAGGTACCCAGGGTTTTTGTACGCCTGTCCAACAATGGCAGAGCAGAGGGCTCCAGAGCTTTACAGGATGATCAAATGTATAACTTCAGCCCTGTCAGTTTGCATACCATAAAACCCAGGAACTAAAGATTTGATGATTTTTCTCAGAAGAAGTGAAGTAGACGAAGACCAGCATAAGAGAACTGAATCAAAATAATGATATAAGTATCATTCTCTTAATTACCTGACACAATCCTGCTATTTTTGTTTTAATAAACTACTTAAGTGCCAGGTCAAAACAAGTCAATTACCTAGAAAACTAGCAAGCATCTATTGAGTTGTCTAAAAATCCAGCACTTCCCAGTTACAGTGTAATATTTATGACTTATGACTAGTGGTGATACTTTCTCAAGGCAGATGATCAGACTGTACATAAAACAAATCAGGCATCAGTAGTTTAGGAGGGTGTCATGAGAGTTTTGAGAGTCTCATAACTTTGTGATGCAATCACCTTGAGGAAAGAAGTTTTTCATTGCTTGTTTCCTTCTCAAAGATGATTCTTTTTAGATGTTCATAATCTTTCTAGCTTCATATCTACATTTGGAGAATGCATTATATCAGCATACTTGTTTGTATGATTAACAGAGTTATCGGCTGATGAAAAAGTATGGTGATACAGAACAAGGGGTGGATTTAAGGGGGTACATGTAACTCACAAAATATTGAGGGCCAATAATAAATGCTTCACTGTACAAGTTGATGATGGCAATCTGATATATTTACAGAGGTAAAACATTTTTCATTGAAGACAATTTTTAATGCTACGTTGGTTTGAATAATCTGATTTTTCTAAACAATTGGCATGTTAATAAATATTTAATAAAATACCACAGAAATTATAAGCATGGTTTGAGTACCCTTTCTTGGGATTAATGTTTTGAAATTTTTCTCCCGTGTTTTGTATTCTGTTCTCATCTTGTTGTTCAGAGACAGCTTGCAGAAACAGTTGTAATTTATTATGCTCTAAAGAAAACAGCTTACCCAGATGAAGACATATTAGGATCAGCTGGGTTTTAATAGTTCAATTTGTGTTTGCATTGTGACAGTTAGTTAAATTTCTGTTTTAGAAGGAAAAAAACGTGTCTTCCTTGGCCCATATGGCACCATTTTCAGCATTTCTGTGGCAGCTGTCCCCCAGTGCTGGGGAGATCAACTCTGGCACAGAGCACTTCAGCCTGCTCTGTTCACTTCTGACAAGGAGACTGAAAGCACATTGAAAGGTACTTCTCCTCAACTTGCAAATTACATGGATACTTTACACTACAGAGAAATTATTCTGTGTGATTAAAACAAAAGTAAGTGCACTTCATCCCAGCTCCAAACGTTGTTCATGTCTGTTTATTCGACAGCAAAGCTCTTCCAAGCAAAGCTGTTCCAAAGGGGCAGTTGTCCCTCCAGCACACATCTTTCCAGGGAGCTGAAAGGCAGTGACAACTGGGTGGTGCCTCTGAAGATGCCAGCAGCCACTGCACAGGGCTGAGGCACTCCCAAGTGCCCTCCACACAGGCAGTGTGGGCATGCCATGCTGCTGCCACTGCTCCTCCAGGCAAGAGTCGCTGCTCAAGTTGGCTACAGCCTCTGAGGAAAATGATGATCAGTTGCATTTTATTTTTATACCCTGAGCTTTCATCTTTACACTGATAAGAGAACAGCTGCTTCTAATCTCTCTTCTAAATCCTGAGCCTGGTATGGCAGCCTTTTGGGCATCGTGGATGCTAACCTTGACTGGCCAATAAGACTCAAATGCCAGTTATTGTCCTTATGGCAACAATGTGTGGCATTAGTTCTGGGTCTTTTTTGTTGCCTGTTTAATTTTTTGCAGTAGCAGTTGGGGCTCAGGAGTCAGAGAAAAACTCTGCAGTCACTCCCCTTGCTAAACTCTGAGATTCACTCAGTTGTTTGGGGCTGCCTTGACATTAAAGATTTCATTTCCAGAGACTGGAATCACACAATGATGCAAACTGCCAGGGAAATTTAAGCACAGATGATTAATGCGTAGTAAGGTAACTTGTGGACTATCTTAGCTGCTGTTCCTCCAGGAAGGCTGCCTTGAAATACCTCATTTAGGTAAGAGCAGTGAGACACTCTGGCCTTGGAAGTGCCATGGTTTGAGTTCACCATTTCCATAAGAAATGTGAAGGGAAGACTTCTCAGCACAGTAGGCAAAATGCAGCTCTTCCTACCATGGATGAGACTCAGCAAAGGCCACAGAGTTGAGGCTTTGGGAAGGTGGTCTGCTCTGCCTATACCTAGATCTGGTCCTGCAAAGAAAATAGCCTCTATACACATTCACCTGTGGGTATATTTTTGCCTTTTGGTAAGCAAAGAGGGGACCTGCATTTCAAATTACTATAAGAATGTGGAAACGGATCTGTCATATGTGGCAGCTCTTTCTCTATTGACTGGAGAAAAGCTAAACACATGTGAAAGAAAAATTATTTCCATCTCTCCCAAGACTGGTAGTTAAGTATTAAAAGGCATTACTTCTTCTTTTCTGCTAACTTTTACAAAAAGTGAGGCATTCCAAAAACTTGCCCACCACATACTTCCGTGTGGGTCGGTAGAGGCAACACTCAGTAAACCCAACTCCTTTGCAGAATGAATCAATGCCTGGAAAGGAGATGGGGGAAGTATAGGGCAAGTGAGATGTAAGACACTGGGAAGAGGCAATTCACTCTTTCTGTCACAAAGATGAGTTTTACAAAGGGCTCCACAGTTGGTGCTTGTAGCCAGATAAGATTTTATATATTTTTTTCTGATGGCGATGAATTGCATTGGCCAGAAGAGTTCCTTTTTCTTATATACAATACAGAAGGTTTGGATGGAATATTGGAATATTTTCTGTTAAAGTGACTGGAGTAGTACGAAAGGTTCAAGCTGACAGCATGCCTTCAGAGCTAGTAGTTTGTTGACCTAATATTCCTCTTCCAGGAAGGCTGCTGTGCTGAACAAAGACCAGGCATTCTTCACGTTCCTGGCTGCAGGCTATGGTTTGATCAGACACAGAGGGATCACTCTCATGTGTCCCCTTGCCCAGCCATCACCCCACAGAGAATGTTAAAATATGAGATATCTCAGTGACAGAAAACATCAAGAAGAGAGATCCATGCCTAAAAAATGAATTCTTCTCCTGACTTCTTCTCCAGCCTGCAAGTCTGAATTCACACCCAGAACTGCTGAACACCAGCAGTTCATTTGAAAAGAGTTCTTTTATATAAACAAATATAAGCACAGATGTATGCAGGAAGACATCTACAAACACTTGCAATTCACTGTAGTGACAGAGGACATAATTCATATGGTTTGAGGGATGTTGAAATTATTTTGCAGAGAAAAGTGCAATAACTTCAGCCTCATACAATTCCTACATATTCCACGTAGCCTCAGTTGCTGTTTAGCAACTCACAATTGTGAATCCTTTTAAGAAGTTCTAAAAAAAAAAAAGCTGTTTATCTCCTTTATCAGACTAGGTTACAGACATGAACCTATATACAAGCAGGGTACCAGTCCATTCCTGGTAGCATGGCCCTGAGTTGTCTGGTTTTCCTCAGGGCCATGCTACAGTGATTCATCCACAGTGTTCAGTCCATCCTACCTCCTTTCTCTCCCAGAGTCATTAGCCATTCTGCTCTATTGCAGGCACAAAGGAACCTTCCACCCACCTATACTAAACCTAAAAAGAGCCAACTGAGGCTTTGGGCCATGTATTATCTGTGCTGAATATACTGATTTGTATAAATATATATTAGTTTTATTTTCTCTGCCAGCAGATTGCACTGCCAAAAGTTTTTAATATTTATCATGCTTGTACTGTGAGTGGCTCTGCTCGCTTGTGGTACCCCAAACACCTCTTGCTTTCCAGGATGGGAAAGGATACAGAGCAAAGCAACTAAGAAAGAAATGTCTCAGGCCCTTTTCACTAAATGAAGGCTAGATTAAAAGGGCAAATATCCAACCTGCTGAAATGGAGACAGGAAAACAAGTGAAGATTTCCCTCTGTTACTCTGTGCTGAGTTCTGTAAGGGAAAAGGTCTCAGTGCCTCCTGGCAGAGTTTCATGGATTCTGTCTTGACTTTCCTTTTATCAGTGTATGAAGATTATTTTTCTTTGTACTTCTTTGAGGGAAGGTGGGAAAGGTAGTTGGAGAGGGGAAAAAAGAAGAGAGGGGAAGAAAAAGGGGTTTATTATTCTTGCTCATGGGCTTTGTCTATATTCTAGAATTGCCTTAGGATTAAGTCTTTTAAGAGATGTGAAGAATATCTACCTTGGATGTAATATAATAGTTTTCACCTTTTTATTGTATTAGAAAATCCTCCCCACATACCTTCCACTGAAAAGTCTATCACTTTCAAATGCATCACCTGGGCTAATACTTTGTTTTCAACTGCACTGGTCATTTTTGGGTACTCTCAGTTCCCCTTCACAAGTCTGTAGTTATTAAGCAATATTAAAAGGTAAATACAAAAGCCTTTTACACCAGCATTGTAGTCATGATCTCTTAGGACAGTCAAAACCTTAGTTTTATTTCTCTGCTACTTATTTTCCTTAACTTGTTTGTACCATTTTTTTCTCTACAATATACTTGCATAGCAAAGGCTAATCTGAAATACTTTTGTTTATCAAGGATTGCCTTCCACTAATGAGCATGTCCAGTTAGAGCCATGGTGTCCCTCTGGTTGGCTGCCCATCTGTGAAATCTCATAGCTAGTCCACTCAGCTTGGACAAGGAAAAGGCTGACAAGAGGTGCTCCAAGAACCTGTGCTGCTTCTGCTGGCTTGCAAGGTAGTTCTGAGCTAGTAATTCCCCCCTGAAAAGTACTAGCTTTTATTTTGTCTCATTACTGCAGTGGTTCAAGAAGGGGAAGACACTAGAGGGTGTCTACCTGTGCCAGCAAAGGAACATCTCTGTGATTACTAACCAACATATTCATTAATTTTCATTTCAATGTTTTTCCATTTTTCCATTTCAACATCTTTCAGTGTTTTCATTACCTGATTTTGCTTCTGCAGCCTCAACTAGCTTGAGAAAGATTGAGTTGTTTATGTGCAATTTAAGATGGATGTCCAAGACCATGCTTTTTTAAATAATTGTTTTGTAATGCTGACAGATTTTCCACCAAACAGGCACAGTTACTTATATGATGCTCTGATATTCACACTTTGTCTTCTCTTCAGTTCCAGGAAATTTGTCTCATGAGGATTAGACATGCTGCCATCTGCAATACAGACATTTCTATCAGCGGATATGACCAGGAAAACCTACTGTTAGTGAGTAATTTAATCTAAAAATAAGCACTGTCTCTTAAAAGTGAAACGTGAGAGTGACACATAGCTTTAAAACTATTCTTCTAGTTAGTAGCAGAAAATAACCCACATCTGTGACTATCTGTAAGGCACGTAGCATGGGCATGGAGTGGGATGTTAATTCCCTTCCAGCCCAAATGCAGCCTTTGAACCTCTGTCTCACAACACCACTGTGATCATTGGCTGCTGACTCAAATCCCTGTTGAGGGTCTCCAGCCCATGGTCCCTGCTGCATTCACCTGTGGGGGTGTGTGACCTCTCATTTGTTCACACAGTGGAGAGGACCTGCAATAGCAAGGGGCAGAGGAATGGCACAGACACTCAAGCTACTGAAATAGGAAGTGGAAGCTAGCATGTGTCAGATCAGGGGGCAGAATCAGACTGTCTCCTTATCCCATAGGACCAACCTGGGCAGGTACTGAAGCTTCCACGTGTGCCTCTGATTGGCACAATGACCTTCTTTCTCAAACTGCTAACCAAGGGAGTAAATCAGAGATTATCATCAGTCGAGTAACATACAACAGCTCTTCTTGTCTCTCTCTGAGCACTAGGTCTTTTGTGCCACCAAGAGACATATAAATTGACATCAACTTCTTAATATACTTGCTCTAATGACAGGGCTTTTGTCACTCCTAACTGCATCCTTTCTTTAGCTTCAGACATGGTTGTTACCTTTGTAAATACTGCTTGGGCTGTAATGCATTAGACACTAACAGTAACTGCCAGTTATTATCCTTTTCACAAATCCACAAAGGGAGGAAAATTTTGTCCCCTCTGTCAGAGACAGGCCGTAAAAAGATCACTGATTCAGTCTCTGGCACAACTGAGAGGGCAGAGACCTGTGGCCAGGAGGCTGTGGGCAAAAATAGGGCAAGAACCTCTTAGAAAGGCAATAAAAAGGTCCAACTACTTACACTTTATGAAAATGACAAGCAGTAAATAGTCCACCATTTAACCCCCTTCTTCTGCTGTTCTAGTTAGTCATTAAGTCTCAGTGTGACGAATGAAAGTCTTCATTTGCAGAAGTGTCTAGTTTCTGGTTTGTCTGAGGGAAACAACTTGACAGGTTTTTTAAGGCTCTCACTTGATTTTAAGGCAGGGCCAACCTTGTTTTTTAAAATTACGTCTTTCTAAAAGGGGCACCCAAAACATGTGGGAACCTGGACTTTCAGATCAGAGAAATAATAAGTACTGTCACTGAAAACAGGGAAAACATCTTCTCGTGCATTATGTCTCCCTGTCCCATTGGCAAGAGCTCAAGAACAGTCGATTATCCACCCTTGGTCAGGAGTCAGAGCAGCAGTTCTGGAGTCTTGTACTACACAAAGTCCATGGAATAAAAAAATCTTACTGTAGTTCTACCTAACAGGGGAACGCAATGTGAAGCACTCCTTTGCTTTCTGAGAGTAGAACACATATGAACTGATTCAAATTCCATCCCAAATTGTCGTTCTTACCCCTAGGCATTTCCTAGAGCCAATCTAGTAAACAAAAAGGAAAAAGTTTTCACACTGGGACTCTGAGCAAAGCAAAGGGGAATCTGCTGAGCAGAGGCAAGTGTGGAGCCAGCTGAGGGGCAGTGTCCTGGTGCATTTACCTGTGTTCTGCTCCAGGCACAACATTGTCTAGGCAATCCCAGCAGTGAGTGGGCTTCAGGGGCACTTTTTGTTGTGTATGAGCATGAGATGGCAAGATTCGAGCATTTAAATCAAGTCTGATTTCAAGTAGTTTTGATCTGGGTTGGTTTTTGTGACTTGCCCAAGCAATCAGGAGAGTGTAATCTGAAGGGCACATGCATGACACAGTACAGGAAAGACCTGGGAGAAATTTGTGGAAAATTAGCAGAAGAAAACTGATCATAAAAAAAATCATTGTCAAAAAGAATTCCTTTAAAAAGTGATGATCTAATCAAAATAAGTGGTATGAAGTACTGGCTTCTTGAACCTTACTTGGACTCTGGGAGAGGAGAGAGACAGTCTGCACTAGCTGAACCTTTTCTTCATCCCCTGAAAAGCCAGAGCTCTGGGGCAGTTCTTTCATAAATATTTTACTGCCAGCTTGCTATGCAGCCTGCAGGCTGAGGCCAGTTGTGTGGCCATTTCTATCCCTAATGGCCTGATCCACTACAGCCCATGTAAATCAGTGAGAAATATTCTTACAGGAAAATGGGGTCTTGAGAAAGGCCCTGAAATGTAGCAGATAAATGAGCAGCAGTGTTGGCATTGCATAAAGGGCAGGGTGAGTAATAATAGCAGCAAAGAACTCCCAGCATCCAGAAAGCGTGACAGAGGTTAGGCTTTGCTACCAAGACAGTTGTTCAGAAGAGATTTAAATGTTTTGAAGGAAAGCTCAGCAGGACAATCATGCAGGGAGCTACTAAAAGGCTCTGTTTCAGAAAGCTGCAGCCCTGGGTGCTAGGTGCTGGCTGAGGATGCCGTCACAGAGCATGGCTTCTTCAGCACTTCTCCATGTGTCTCCAAGTATGCATATCCCATAGTCCACCAGCCTTCTCTCCAGCAGCTTATTAAAAGATGTCTCCAGCAACGTGCACTCTGGCCAGCTCTTGCTCCCATCTCTGGCAGCTGCCTTGGCCATTTTCAGCTCAGTGAGTGACTCCTTTTCCTATGGAAGTTCAAACCTGGAAGTAGAAGCTCCCATCATTCAACCTCACTCTGTACTCTTATTGCAGCACATTGCCAGATCTTCCCTTGCAGACCTCAGCCATGTTCCCACTGGTCGCTGCATTCCCAGCAAATTTTCCCTGCATCCCTTCAGGGAAGCCTTAGAGGAACACATTACCATAGTCTCTTTGGAGACTGGACAGACTGCAGTATTCTCAAATGTGTCTGTTCTTCAATTATTTTTTAATTTCTTCAAATTCAAAGTTGCTTGGTCTGTGTCCTGACTCACTGAGTGCTGTACTTCTCTTAAGTAATGCATGCTAATGATCATCTCTGGATTTTATAGCTGGTAGTGGTGAAAGACGAAAGCCCAATATTGGCTATTATACTGAGGCTACAGTCAGATATTAAAAGAAAAACCCTCCAAGATGACATCTGTTGTAGCCAAAGTTCATATATTCCTTCATGAAAATTCAACTGCATAAAAAAAGAGACTTTGCAATAGATGGAGGATGATTCATGCTTAAATATACAGCTGAATGCCACTCAAAATTCTCTCTTTTCCCTAGTTTCTGCTGTTTTGTGAGTCCAGCCAAAGAAGAACTATGATCAGTTCTAAGAAATCTCTGTTTTCTCACCTTGCCCTTCAGTATTTCATCAGAAATAACAATAAAATCTGGTGCTCTTTAGACATCACATGAATAGCATTCCCTGGCTTTCTTCTCCTCCCTCCATCCTGCTTTATCTTTCAGTGCTCAGCAAATCTTCACATGAAAGTAATGTTTAGCTGCAAAAAAAGAAGTGTATGGAGGATATGCATGAATAGAGAAAGTAGCAAGACTGCTGCTGAATGGCCCTTTTTGGAGAAATTGGCCCCATTTCAGTGGTTAGTAAGCAGCTGCCTCCCAGCTGAGATTTAGCAGCTAAAGGAAAGGTGATACAAAATCTAGCAAAAGCAATAGAGAGCTGTGAAAACTGGAGGGCTTCTTTCTGGCTGTGCCTTGGAAGTGCATGAGCCTGGGCATTTACGTCCGGGGCATGTATGAGTAGCAGACCTGCTCCCAGCAGCTCCCACTCGGAAGAAGAATCTCCCTGCAGTGAAGCAATGATGCTGCTGAGTGCCAACTAGTAGAAGAAAGCAAAGCTGAAGCCCTGAGACGAGTGCCCAGATTGATGTCTGGCACAGTCTTCTGTATCCCTGAGCTGCAGAAGTAGGTCAGAAACTGAAGAGAGACTGTAGCATTTCTATCCAAGTAGCAAATGTTTCCTTGGACAATCCTGAATTTACAGCTACTGTCTACCTGTTTCTCTTGGTCACTTTGGTCGCATGGTCACTTTGGCTAACATCCAAAGCCAGCCTGGGTCTCCTGCTCCACCTGTGCAATGCCTCAGGCTAGGGTGGAAGCTGGAAATATAAGCTGGATCATGAAAGAGGCTGAAGTGCTGCTGACGCCATTGCTGTCTTCCCTTTTGAATGCCTGCAGCAGCAAAGTGAAGTGGGACCATCCTTACATGGACTCATGTCTTCATTACATGTCTTTGAGGAACTTGCTGTAATTTAGAATGAAGTGATTGCAGCTTTGTGGGGGAAAATTAGCCTCCTAAGACACCAACACACCTCCAAAGCAGCCATGGCTGGATTGGGTAAGAGTTGGTGGCATAAGACAGCAGGTTGCAGGAATGAGATGGGGAGTGTCACACTCATGTAGGTATCCTACAGAAACCATGAAAGAAAAAAATTGGGCCTGGGAACCCACAGACAGGCGAGCCAAGGGAGAGCAGCACTCAGACACGGAAACCATTGCCCAGAGAAGTCTAAAGCTAAGCTGTGTCTTGTGCAGCATCAACCTCTTGCTTACATTGCCAGTAGAACTGGAAGGTTTTGTCTACCAGATGAAAAGAGGCACTACTGAACACAGGTTTTTCTTATTACTGTGTCATTCAGCTTTCATGTGCCCATGAGTTTCACAGCAGGATGTGATCCTCAGGAATCCTTTGAGGATGGTCCTGTGAGGGTCCAGACCAGGATCATGGTGGGGAGGGAGGCCATGCCAAAACACCGGGTGAGGGAAGCAAGGTGCCAGCCAGGAACCATGAAGACTATTTTGAAGTTAAGTCTGGGGATTTTTTTTTGTCTTTCTTTCACGTCACAGGATTCTCTGCCTTCTGAGGTTTTCATGGTTGCTCTGATAACTGAATGATTCTCTGTGAGAATAAAAATGTTATTTACAAAATTTCCTTGGGAAAAAAAGTGACAATTAACTGCCAGCAGTTTTTCTAAAGCATACACTGCAATCACAACTACCAGAGCACTGATTAAAGCCAAAGGCCACTCCTGCAGATACATGGGGAAAAACACTCAAGGTCTCTTGCAAATTGAAATTTCACAAGCTGGCAACTCATGAAAGCGCCCTGGCTCAGGTCTGGCCAATAAAAGCACAGGAACAGCTTTTTCATGTGTTTCCCCACTAACGTTTGTTGTTAATGGAACACAATATTCCAATAACCTTTTAAAAGGTTGGAACAATTCACTTCTTTGGGTTTGAGAGAGCCAAGCTGCATTAATCTGGTTATTGGGTAATAAGAGAAGTGAGGTGACATAGAGGGGAGCGAGGCAGTGGTTTAAGGTGTTTTCATGTGGCAGTTGGTATAAAAAGACAGATGAGCTGACCAGTGGGAAATCTAGCTTGCTGACAGGGGACAGACACCCACAAGGTTGTTGTCTCTCCCTTACATCATCAGTCCCTGAGCCAGGCTGCACCTGCGCAGCTCTGGTACTATCATCCTGGGATGAGAGGGATATGTGGGGATGAATAATTCAGCTGCAAATCAGCTCTCCGACTGCACTGCATTTTTTTTTTCTAGGTTGCTATTTTTAATTTAGATACTCCCACGTGTGTGTTTGGTGGATTAGAAACGTATGAGAAATGGGAGAAGGTGGCTGACGCAGGCAGGTAGCAGAGCCTGGGGGTGGCAGAGGTTGAACCAGCGCTGGCCTAGACCAGGTCCAGTGCCACCAGCCTGCCAAGGGCAGCATGGGGTTGAGCACCTCTGAGTCCTACTTAATCTGGTGATACCTAAAAGTGCTCAGCACTGGTAGCTTGCATTTATACCCCGATATTGGCAATCACAGAGAAATAGCGGAGGTGCCCGTACAGTTATAGCCAGAGCTGGATGTCAGAGGATCTGGGTTCACTTTGGAAGTCTGCTACTTACCTCCTCTGCACAAACCTTGTAAATCCTCTCTCTTGTAGTTCCAGATTCGTTAGTGGGAGAATCATTACCAGTGATTCCTTTGGTCTGCCTCACCTTCCTCTGGAGAAGAAACCATTGCTGCTTCTTTACAGCTACAGAAGACAACTCAGGTGGGATTCTCTTCTGCTGTAAGGTGGCATCTTCATGCTATATTTTTTAATCACAAACATCAAAAGGAGAGAGTCATCAAAATGGTTTAAGAGAAAGTAGAAAGGTATTGGCTGGAATTTTGATTTGTACACTAGTTCCTACAGATTATAAAACAAAAGATCAAAGCATAAAGAAAATCCTGTCATGTCTGAGAATCTTTCCTTTTTTCCCCTTGCTGTGTATACAGTATCCAATCAGTTACTTTAGATGAGACCTAATACTGATCATAACTGCTTTTACAAAGTCTAGTCTGCTTCTGCAAATCCCTGGTTGGTAAAAGCATTCATGTACCTTCATGTGGACTCAAAGAAAGCTTTGAAATTTAGAGTAGCTCACTCCTTGTTAGGTTATAGTCTCAACTCTTCAGCTGCAAGTCACTGGATATGGGGAACTTCTTAAAAATTAGATAAGAGGGAAGTAAGTATTTGAAACACAAAAATGAATGGACTAATGTGAGCTCATTCCATAGATTGCTGCCAGGGTTGTGGAAAGCATCCGTGTTTTCAAGGCATGATGTACCATGCTAGTCCTCAGCATCTAAGTAAAGGTCTTTATGGAAGAAAAGCCCTTTATTTCTTTCTTTATTTCTTGATCTTTGTGATCAAAAAAATCCTGGACTATTGCTTAGTTGCTCAATTCAGGCTCAGGAAAAGCTGATGCTGCTCCCAGATTTTGGAGGTAACAAAGCAAAACAGAAAATGTTCCCACAGAAAATTAGTGATGAAGTAGCAAACATCTTTCGCAACAGAAATTTCATGACTAATGGTTTGCAAAGCCTTGTGGTCAGTTTTAACCATGTGATATTCAGGAGACTGGAAAAAAAAGCACTCTAGGTCACACTCCGTTCAGAAAGTAGGTAATTAGCCAACCAGCTAAATGTCTAATAAACTCCATTTATCATGGACATTTGCCCTCCTGACTTTTCCTGAGAAAACAACAAGCACCAACAAGTACACACCACATGGTGGCTTCTCACACCAACATTTTACAAAGAGTGGCTACAATTTTAAAATACAAAACAACGTGACAGTCTAAGGTTTCTTTTTTATTTTCTAAGACATGAATTTATTCTAAAAAAAATTCAATTGCCTGCAGCCCCCAAACAGCAAGTCTATGAGCATTGAAACAGAATCTGGCTTGAGATACGAAACCCTTGGAGGCATTAACACAAATGAACTGCTTTATATCATTAGAAAGCCAAGACTGTCTGCTTTCCAAAGGGGTATAAAGCATTCAGTTTGCATCTGGTACTTCGCAAGACACTGAGCCATAGCACTGCCCCAGTGTATTTTGCATATGTACTGCAGACCATTTTAGAGTTTCTAAACTTTTATCAAAAACTTAATTATTTTATTCTCTCTAGTGGCATGTCTAAAGGCATGATGCCGATTTCTTAGGCACGTTTTTAACAACCTAATTCTCTGGCACTCCATACAGATTTTTGGGAAGTTGCTGCTATGTAAATTTTGTTTTCTAGTTATTCTTCTTTGGTTTTGTCGTAGCTCAGATGAATCGAGAGACAGCCATTAACCAGCTTTCAACCTGTGAATAAGCTTTAGTACAGTCACTTGGTAGGCTTCTGTCAGCAAAGCACTGGCATTTGATTTACCACCAGCAATTTGGTAATTCAGAGACTTTTAACAGCCTCTGGTAACAATCTCCCAACACATCTGCGCAGCCAGTGTCTATGCTGGCTCCTAGCCCCAGGCTCCCTCAGCACACAGAGAAGCTCCCTGAAACTCCACTGTATCAGGAAGATGTTTTGGAGACATCACTCAACACCCTTTGTCAGCATCACTTCAGGCTGTGAAATGCTCTCAAGTATGCTAGCATGCATTTATGATGCTGGATGTACGAGGGTACCACCACTCTCTCCAGCAGTGTCACTGTTCCCCAGCATGCCATGAGGCATACTGTGTCCTGCAGTCCAGAAACTGCTGCGGAATGATTGCGCACAGTGTCCTGTGTTGGATTAACACCTCAGCTGTGAGAAGACAAGCATGGGAGAAACACTTGGTTTAGGACAGAAGTGAGGAGTACTTCAATGGAAGCCTGAAAGTGAGTAAGAAGTACTCCACAATTCTGTCATTCTTTATACGAACGATGGGCTATTTCTCCACATACAGCAAAACACTTAATAAGGAACCGGCACTAAAAATCCTCAACAGGCCTGAAAAAATTCTAGCGTTGCGTTCATGTAAAAGCAGTGCTAATGTGGGCTGGGGATTCTAGTTGCCAAGATTCCTTCTAATCTTAACTCCTCTAGTGGGCTTTTGCATGTTAAAGAGTAGAAAGCAATATTTAAATTAGCATAAGGTTAACAGTATAAGTATTTGGTTTGCAAAACATATGTAAAAACTGCAAACATTACATGCTCTGCTTAGACTTGGGAGTGTTAGTGGGAAAAAAATGCATAAAAAAAAACACCTTTAGAAGAACCAAAAATAGGAATCTGACTATGAGTTGTATATAGAGAGTACCCGGATGGTATTTTGTATTTTGTTCACTTCTTGCAAAGACTTTTTCACAAGATCAAGGTGAACCAAAAAGGAAGTGGAATGTGGCTACTGAAGCCATGTAGGACACAATGACAGGACACGCAGGCAGGTGACTTCAGCATCGCTGTGGGTCTGCATAACTGGAAGTGAAACTTGCCTTGAGTTCCAGAATATAACTTGGCACGGTTGAGTTTATTTATGGCAACAGAATCTAAAATGAGCTGTACTCTCCAATGACACACTCTCAACTGTTAAAAGTTGCACTCATGTAAAAAGTTTTATATTGTTAAAATATAACTACTGAAGGTTTAAAATAGATTTTCCTTTTTTAGCTATATCATACAAATCTCAAACATCTTCTATTAAGAAGCAATATACTCCACTTTCTTATACAGTTTTTGTGACATCTTTTCCTATAATTTCAACTACAAAGAGAAAATGAGTGGCAGGTTTTATAACACCGAGTCCTGAAAATGAGGTGTTAATTAGTATTTAAGAATTGCAGTCCAGAGCATTCAACTGTCCTATTTAGTTATCTAATCATTGGGAAGCATGAGGATTTTTATCTAGTAGCAATAGATTTGAATAGCATATGCATTATAGCTACCAACCAAGACTATTCTATGTAATGGATGTAATATCTTTGTAGTCTACATGGCATTAAATATATATATGTTGATAGTCAAAATAATAAATTAATTAAAATAGGGAAAAATGTTAAATCATAGTAGATGATCATTAGGAAAGCCTGCCAGACATCAAACAGCATCCACAATGCTTTACCAATTCTGTTTTGCTTCCTTTCCAAAGAAAATTAAATTAAAAATTCTTTTAATGGGACTCAGAGATGCAAATAGTGCTAATGAAGAATATAAGGTATCTGCAATTGCATAGGACAGCAGGGGATCATAATAGCATCATAACTCTCCCAGCTGTAATATATGCAATATCCTAAAGCAGCACGCTAGTCTCTCTGCTGGACTGTGAGCAGGCAGTCCCTCTGTGCACACCATCCCTGACATAGTGGCTTGCTGGGTCCAGTATCTAGTTACCCTTTTGTTGATTCTGCTTGGGCTCCCCCAGCTAAATAGCCTTCACCGTTCCCAGATCAGTGCACAGATTTGGACAAAACATCACACTCAGTGTTTCATGAAGTTTCTCATGCTCAATTCTCATGCACTATTGGCTTCTCTGCAGCTTTTCCTCCCTGTCCATGCATCACAAGAAGCAGCAGATTGGTAAAGGAACATAAAGGATTCATTTTAAAGTGCCGAGATGTCCTGTGTCTTTCATATCTTTTCAACAGTCCATCATGCCCAGAGGGCACAGCTGAACGAGGTGTTCATAAAAGCTACCCTCAGGGGAGGTCAGCTCCCATCTTTGTCTTCTCTTGTAGTCAATGGAGAGAGTAGGGATCTGACTTAGGTACTCTTTGTTGCCACTCATGAACTTTCTCCCTTAGTGTAAAGCTTTCCTCAGCTAAAACAGGCTCTGGTAAATACTATCCTCAGCCCCATGCCCAGAGTGGGCTCCACAGGGCCCAAGGTGGAGTTCCCACATGCATGTCCTCCCTGGCACAGGACAAAGTGACATGCACAATCTGGCTACCTTAGGTATAAAATGGGCAGAATGTCCTGGTGCAAGGAAACAGAATATTTATCCCTTGCAGCAGTACCTGCTTTATCACCCCCAACAGCAAGAAGCTGCCATGGTTTAATTGTAAAAAAATGCTGATAGGGAACAGCTTTGAGTCATCATCCATGATCATCATTCCTGGGCTTTGGTAATTCTTGAGTGAAGAAGTGATTTTCTTGCGTCAATAAAGTATGAATCAAGGTATGTCCTGTGCTGAAATTGCATGTCCTTTGCTTGAATCTGCTTTTTGGATCAGGAAGGCATGGAACATCCTCTCCTGCCTATCTCTAGCAAGTCATTTCAATGGGAGTAAGAAACGCTGAGTGAGCTTATCCGGTACATCTGGTATGCCTGCAAGCCATGCTGGCAATTTTGCTAAAAAATGTGCAGAAGAACCTTCCCCCTGTTGGAATGTAAATTTTCATTTTTATTAAAGCATAATGAGTTTTGAAGGGGGAGCAGAAAGTGATTTACAGAAATGCCAACTTTGCATTACATCTGTGAGACCTTTAGGTTTCCCACTGCACTGCAGGATGGATAGCATGGCTGTATCTGCCTTACTTTGTGATTCTAAGCTAAATCTTAGTAAGCAAGGCTTATATTTTAAATGTTACTTCCCAAAGTAATTTAGAATTTTTCCAGGGAAATAAGGACTTGGATAACCAGTTATAGTATTTCTAGAGGCCACCTGCATTACCAAACCTAGACCAGGCCCTGGCTCTCCACAGAGATTATGCCACATCATCTTTTCTGTCAATGGGCTGAATTTTGTCCTAAAAGCTGCCAAAGATATTGGATGGGGGGAGGCTGTTTCCACTCCTCTGGAAGGTTGTTAGAGGACTTCTCTGATCCAATAATGAGAACCTGTTGTTCCTTTCCAGTCTAAATGTGAAATGGTTACTTGGGTTCTTCATGCTTTTCCTTAAATAGCTCTTTTCTCTTGCTGGTACTAGGCTAACCAATACACTCTTAGGAAGAAATCAGTATCCTACCAGGGCCTTTATTTTTTAGACTAGGTAGCACTTTATGTCACCTCTCATATGATGTGCTTTATGGTACCTCTGAACTTGTTGGAAGTTAATTAATCTTTCTCAGAGAAATGTGACAGCAGTTGTTGCAGATGCGCATTCATCCACGCCTTCTACAATGAAACTTTCACTTTCTGCTGGAAATACCCTGTCTGCTGTATTCTTTGAGCATGTACACCTTCTTCATGGCTTCATCCCATGATCGATTTGCAGTCACCCTGTGATCATCTATGGCACCCAGGGCTCTCTCCACCTGAGTCACCTCTTGTCTCCGTTAGAGAAATTCCACCTTGTTAATTAACCCTGAAGTGCATGCCCTGACATTCTGTTCTACTCAAACACTTCTTCCCACTTACCTACCTGTCAAAGTCAGAAGAGTTTTAATATATGATAGTCTTCTAACATGTTAGCTATGTCCCTTCATCTTCAGATGTTAAGAGCCAGCTGACTTCATATGCTAATGTACTCATGGAAAATATTACCAGCACTGGTCCTAAAACTGACCCTTGAGGAACTCACAGTAATTTGCTTCTTGTCTCCTCTGTTTTCTTTCTCTTCCTCTGCCCTTTCCCATCAGTCAGTTCTTCCTCACCTTTCATGTCCTCTGTTAACCTCCATCTTCTTTCACTTCATTAATATCTTCCCATTTAGGAGTGTATCAACTACTTTGCTAACATATAAATGAGATTTACCACATTTTCTATTTTGGAAAATCCATTTTCTCATTTAAGAAAAGCTATCAGATTATTCTGGCACCATGTTCCCTTGGTAAACCCAGGCTCCTTTCATCTTGTTTTCTGTTTAACTAGAAAGAATAATTTAATAATCCCCTCTCCTTTGGTAATTGTACTGTGTGTAGAAATCTGGGGAAAAAATTTGAAGTAGATCACATTCACTTCCACCTGTTTTTATGTATATACACAGACAACATATACACATACGTGTAAATATGTGTACACAACAGCTTCTAGGCTGCAGTGAGATTTTTAGTGAATATCAGGATTTTAACTTGTCCATACAATAAAGATCAATTGTCACTCATCTATTTTAAGATTTGCAGATATTTTCCTCCTTTCCCACTCCAGTTCTTCTGGAGCCAGCTGACAGCCAGCTGACAGCCAACAAGTCCAACCCAGGGTGGCAGGATGGCTTTACTCAGCACTCAAATGGTTTCAGATACCATTACAAAGTTCAAGTGCAATCTAGTTGCTGGATAATTGCAATGATGAAGTCTGGCCATCAGTGTAAAAAGCTGTTATAATAGTCGCAGTGAACAAAAATGTCCATTTGCCACCTATTTTAAATATGAGGGCCTGGTTCTTAATGAAAGAAAGGTCATCACATGACAAGTGTTTAATTAACAAGTACCTGTCTTGTTATTCTTTCTTGTCTGACATGGTAGCTTTTATAATACACAAATTTATTGTGAGAGAAGGTAGAAGAAGAGGGGCACTGTGCTTCTCCATAAGGTGGCTCTCCAGATGGATGATCTTCTCCCCCACATATGGTAGAGGGCATGTACCATAGCAGCGTGGCAGGCTGTGCCAACAGCTTCAAGCAGCTGGAATCACCTGCCTCTTGGCACACCACTGACTTGCCATCTCGAATGAGGGGCTTCAGGAAAGAGAAAAGAATGAAAAGCCAGGTTTCCAAAATTTTCATTTGGTAAGGAGACATAAAATTCCCAGATGTCCTTGAGTTGAGGATAGCTTGATGACAATATTGTATCACCATAACCAGAGCCCACCAGCTCATAAGGATTCAGCTCTTAATCCCATGACTGTAAATTCAAAATTTTAAGCAATCTTACAAAAAGCTTTTTTTTTTCCAGATTAAAAGCAAGAAATGTATAGCTTTGAATGCTGCAAAGGGGTAGTTTTGCTCATCACTGTGTATAAATAGATGCAAACAACAGCAAAATTGTGCCAGTGCATGAAAAGATAGGCAAGACAAAAATATGGCACGGATTACTTTGCTTGAAAACCAAACTGTTGATGAAAGGCAAAAAGCAAAGTGCATTGATTTTGATAACTTCTCCCCACCTACTTACACACACCTACTCACACATTTAACCTGAATCAGTAAGAAGCTGCTGACTGTCACAAACACTGGTCTGACACTGTTCCATGGAACATGTTCATTTTGCGTTATTTGCACCCCTCTGCAAACACAAGTGCTGCAAGGTGGTGGATATGGTTTGAGAGGGTTTTTTTTAATTTAGTCTATTAATTTATTGCTTTTTTATGTTCTCAAGTGATATTCTTCACACCCCTGCAATCCAATCATCTGCATTTTTTATCTGACCTTGTGTTTGAAAGCAACATCACTAAACACACATACATGTAAACAACGGTAAAATCAAACCCAGAAGCAAAAGCCACTCTCACAGAGTTTAGTGGGGAAAAAAAAAGCCAAGAAAACTCTTTAATTACATGAAATGTGGCTGAGATTTGATGTATGCAGGTGATAAAAATGATTTTGTATTCCAAGTGCTCTTTTTGCAGGAGGCTGAAAAAATATTAGTCATGTTGATGATGTAGGAGCAAAAAAGCAATGCCAGGAAATGCAAGTATCAGTTCTGGTAACTATTAGCAAAGGCAAAATTATACGTGTATGGAAATCTGGGAAGCATGCCCATTTTAGTGACAGACAACTGGGGCACTTCTGCACATTTCCCATACAGGAACCAATGAATTGCCTAACTACTCCAGGCTTTGTGTGGATTATCAAAAATAACAGCAAACAAGGTGGTGTAAAGTCTACAAAAGAAATCAGGGGAGCATCAGCCTCATGGAAAATAGTTTACTACTATGCAATTATATCACTAATTTCCCATAATGAAAGGAGACTAAGCAAACAGCCCAGTTTAAGAAGCAAAACTCCACATGGGGAAGGTAGGGATCATGGGACAGTGGGGTAGGTACGCTGTTTGCAGAAGTCTGAGCCATTTGAGGCCTTGTGTTCCTTGTTCCTCCCCATGCTCTGCAGGGGTTACAGCCCAATGGGGAGAGACAGATGAGTAAGCAGTGTATCCAACCCCTACCAGGGCTATTAAGGTGAAGCCTTGTTGAATTTAATTTTCAGTCATAAGGTGTGCTTGCAGCTCAGGGCTCTGATTCATGATTCCTGCAGAATTCAGCTCAAGCACCTGAGAGGTTCCCACTTACAAAGAGAAGGGACCTGATGTGGAACTGCAACTGAAAACGTCTTACTCTTGTGTGTGTACTGCACTTCACCTCTACTGGGGACACCATCACAGAGCCCAGAGTGGGCAGAAGTAGCAAAATAATGAGAGAATTATTTTATGTTGTCTTGAAAACATTTTGAAAGTCCAATCAATCACTGCGTCAGATTTAGAACTATGAATTTTTAAATACATTTCAACCTCTGGACCATTGAAGTATCTAACATTAAACATATTGACCTATATTTCTCCAGGTCTGCCATCGAGATTATGGCTGATTGAGTATTTAGACCTTTGTATTATCTTTTTAATACATTCATTTCACTAAAACATTGCTTTCTCATCCTGACAATCTACTTACGTATTTGATTTGCCTGAAGCTGCGGATAATCTGTTTAGATTAATACTAAATTAATCACAATCTTAAATGCTTCCTACAAAGTTAGATGGATGCTATACACAAGAGTAGACCTGCCATACCTCAGGAACACTTAGGTTTAGGTCCATGTGGAGCCTCCAAAACTTCTCTGTTCACCATATTATGCAATGACTCAAACTGGGCTTGGTTAAACTCAGACCTCGCCTGAGATTCTGCTGAAATGGGAACTGCTGGAAGTGGTTTATAAACCAAGTATTGTACCAAGTCTTGGCTATAGGTGCCATTTTATACCCACTATTTATAAATAAATAAATAAATAAACTGGAGAAAACAAAACAAACAAATAATATAATTTTCTATTCCTTCTCTTCTTCTGGAAGGACTTGCTGGTATGATTTTGATTCGCTGCTAACAATTGCAAGCCAAGGACATTCGACACAGGTTTGCATTGTGTGTTACTTAGAACATGCTGAAGATGATGTCTGTCAGATACTACTGGGAACATACCCTGAGAATATATTGAAATCTTAATTTGTGTCCCTTTCCATTGATCTTATTGTGCTGCCTGGATTCTGATAGTGGGGAAGGCAGCCAGTAGGAGATGAAGCTAAAAAAGGTGCACGTTTATCTGTAAACAGAAATTGAAACTAGGTGAGAAAAACTGAGACCAACCAGAAACATACCCAGAAGGAAAGAAGAGCAAATATATTCTGAGTAGTATGATCATCTGTGAAGATCAAAACCAATCCAGATATACACTTTTATCTGTAAACTGACCTTCTTTATTGGCTTAGTGATTGTATAAGGAGTAGTGATTTGCCTGTCTACTTAAGCACTAGCTGTTTGGCATCACTGTTTCAAAACCACCAAGATCCCATGTCAGCAGTGAGACCCAGAAATGGCAGTGAATGACTGTCCCATGGTGTGAAGAGGACAGCCAAAAGCACACCAAAGCTTCCCTCCAAAATCAGACACTCACTTTCTTCTGTGATCTCAACCAAGTCTGCTAACCTCTCTGAGATAATTTTACATCCATTCACTCGGACATGAATCACAAGAGTGCAGGGCTCAAGGCCAGTGTGAGTGAAATCATCTTTCCAGGTGAAAACATGTCCCAGGCAGTGACAAGCTCTCATTTATCCTGGGGAAGGGTCTCAGCCAAGGACTGCACTGCCTGTCCTCCTTCAGCCCAGGAATTCACACAGCAGCTCGAAGAGGGATTTGGCATGGAAGGTCTGTTAAAACAACATCACAGTCACATGCAGAAAGGAAGATCAACAAAAGAAAAAAACCTGGCAAATTAAAATAATGCACACAGCTGTGGTAAAACTCTGCTAGTTTATAAGCAGAGTAAGCATCAGAGCTGCTCTCCATTTTTGTGGTGAAAAGGTTATAATTTAAGCATACTTGACAGGTACACACAAACAAGCAGAAAGCTCAGGCTCACTAAATATTTATTTTTAGTCATGTAGGAAGCTCCTGCCTCTATAGTACAAAAAGGTTGACTTTACTGTAGGCATTGCATTGCATAAACAGAATGTGTCAGTTTAAACTCTGTTGGAGACACAACAGTGAAGAAAAAATTTAACGGACGCCCCCACTGGGGGGGGGGGGGGGAAACCAAAACCAACAAAAAAAAAGGTATTTCTTGTTCCTTGGAGGCTACTGCAAGCTATTTGCTGTAATTAAACCCAACCCTGAAATGTACAGTGTTGACAACAGGGTAAGATGCTGTTTTCCAGCCAGGAGTAGAATTAGTCATGCTGTGCTAGATTGCTTTTATTGACTTCTGCCTGTTTCTCTCATGGGTCAAAAAGACATCACAAGAAAAACCAAAACCCAAACGTCACCTAAAAACCACCACAAAGCAAAAAAACAAACAAACAAACAAACCAAAACAAACCCAAACCCACCACCACCAAAAACAAACAAACAAACAAACAAACAAAACACCAAAACCTCACCAATTGCCTTAATTTTGGAATCTGCCTCTTAAAAAAAAATAAAAATATATATATATATACATACAGAAGGGAAATAAAATTACTGAGAGCCAAATGCTGCTGAAATCTAACCCTAAACTACACAGTCACTGATTGGGACATGTTTTCACCTGGAAAGATGGTTTCCCTCACACTGGCCTTGAGCCCTGCACACTCATGATTCATGTCTGAGTGAATGGATGCAAAATTATCTCAGAGAGGTTAGCAGACTTGGTTGGGATCACAGAAGAAAGTGAG
>NW_008683949.1:0-411 GCF_000695815.1 Acanthisitta chloris | reverse complement strand
TCCCAGTTACCTCCATTTCTGGGTCTCACTGCTGACATGGGATCTTGGTGGTTTTGAAACAGTGATGCCAAACAGTGCTTAAGTAGACAGGCAAATCACTGCTACTTGCACAGTGACTAAGCCAACGAAGAAGGCCAGTTTACAGATACAGATACAGCACTGTACATGGTCACTGCGTGGACACGTTACAGAGCATCTATGTGGTGCTGTGTAGGTGAGCAAAGTGCATGTTAGACAGAGACAAACCCCAGTAAATCTGACATTTTTACATGGCATCCTGGCCTGGATCAGGAACAGCATGGTCAGCAGGACCAGGGAGGTGATTCTGCCCCTGGATTCGGCACTGGTGAGGCCACACCTTGAGTCCTGTGTGCAGTTCTGGGCCCCTCAGTTCAGGAGGGACATTGAGGT
>NW_008683948.1:19782-24559 GCF_000695815.1 Acanthisitta chloris | reverse complement strand
ACTGCTAAGGTTGGTTTGAAACTTACTCAACCTAATCATAGAATGGTTTGGGTTGGAAGGACCTTAAAGCTCATCCCATCCCACCCTGCCCTGGGCAGGGACACCTCCCACCAGCCCAGGCTGCTCCAGCCCCATCCAACCTGGCCTGGAACACTCCAGGGATGGAGCAGCCACAGCTGCTCTGGGCAACCTGTGCCAGAGCCTCAGCACCTCACAGGGAGCAATTCCTGCCCCATATCCCATCTAAATCCCCTCTCAGTCTCAAGCCATTCCCCCCTGTCCCATCACTACACGGTGCCCAGGGGTTTGCCCCAGGGGTATCTGAGAGCCTTTAGTAAAATGGGTGAAGAATCTTTTAATACTAAAAATGTAATCCAAACCTTCCCAAATGGCATGGTGTGTTGGCATTGTAGAGGAATGGGAATGTTTGAGCATCGATCGTGGCAAGAATTTGGCTCTTGTTGTTTACAGAGAGGGTAGCAGAGCACTGCAGCAGCTGCCCAAGGAGGTGGTGGAGTCTCCCTGGCTGGAGACACTCCAAGCCCACCTGGATGCACTGCTGTGTCACCTGCTGTCAGTGCCCTGCCTGGGCAGAGGGGTTGGACTGCACGAGCACCAGAGGTCCCTGACTACCCATCCACCTGGAGAGGTCTCAGGATGCTGCAGGAAGCTCCTCTCCAAACCTTTACCTCTAGCTGCTCCTCGATCCTACATGTCCTTCCAGGGTGGAACACACAGTTTCATTTAGCTGTGTTAAATATATCTCCTTTAGCTGTGCCCAAGGCAAGAAGGAAGCACATGTGTGGGCCCACAGTGACAGCCCTGACTGTTGTGTGCTTCTCTCTGCAGTACAGCCCGGACAGCGTGGCCGGAGCCGACGGAGAGGTCGATCCCACTGAAATCACCTTCCCGGGATGCTCGTGCCGCCGCAGATCCTGCGCCGCTCCCAGCTGCTCCTGCCTGCGACGGGGGCACAGCTACAGCAGCCTGTGCCTCAGGCTGCCCCAGCAGCAGGAGCAGGGCTACTCCAGGCCCGTGTTTGAGTGCAACAGCCTGTGCCAGTGCAGCGAGTCCTGCCAGAACAGGGTGGTGCAGAGGGGTGTGCAGCTGCGGCTCGAGGTGTTCCCCACCGACAGGAAGGGCTGGGGCGTCCGCGCCCTGGAGCACATCCCCCGGGGCAGGTTCGTGTGTGAGTATGCTGGAGAGGTTCTGGGCTTCCAGGAGGCACAGAGGAGGATTCTGGCCCAGACAGCAGAGGATTCAAACTACCTGCTGGCAGTGAGGGAGCACCTGCACGACGGGAGGGTCCTGGAGACCTTCGTGGACCCCACGCGCGTGGGGAACGTGGGCAGGTTCCTCAACCACTCCTGTGAGCCAAACCTGCTGATGGTGCCAGTTCGAGTTGACTCCATGGTGCCCAGACTGGCACTCTTTGCAGCCACGGATATTTCTGCTGGAGAGGAGCTTTGCTTTGATTATTCTGGAAGGTTCCACAATGTACCAGCGACTAGCAGAGAACACAAACCCTTGGAGGAAGAGAACAGGCTGAGAAAACCTTGTTACTGTGGGTCCCGCACATGTGCTTCCTTCTTGCCTTGGGACAGCTCCCTCTTTTCCACACCAGGGAGTTCTCCATAGCCCTGGGCATACCTCAAAGAGATGATGTTCTCTAGCAGTCAGATTTCTGTTAAATAAAACTTTGTGTTCCACCATGGAAGCACACAGGGGTTTGTGTAGCAGCAGAAGACAAAGGTTTGGAGAGTAACTTCCTGCAACACCCTGGAGACACTTCCAGGTGGATGGCAGAAGGGGTTACTGGAGTTCCAGAATGAGTTCCTAAGCCAGGCCTGGTGGCTTTGCCTTGTTTTCCTCTTTGCTGTGTGTTGCTCTCTCTGCCTTTCAGAAAGAGTCCATGGAAAGGACGTGTGACAACAGTGAGAACAGTCACTGAAAATGGCACAAGAAAATGACACCAAGGGACCTTTGCAAGAATTAAGCTGCTTAAAATCCATTAAATTATTTTCTTAATTGCTTGTGATTAACCTTTTTTGTTCCACAAACATAAATGACTGTTATTGACCCCAAGTAGAAACACAAAAGTCCATCTGAGCCACAGCACATTGGCAGTTTTACCTTGCTGAGCAGCTGACAGATGCATGAGTGTTCCTGTCAGCTGCTGACTGACCTGCTTGCACGATTCCAGAGCATTGAGCAAGGCCTTTCCCAGCACACTGAGAAGGTCATTGCATCTTCTTTGCATCATCCTTGTACTGCTCTAACACCTGTGCATGGCTTTCCTGAGCACCTCCTCCCACCAGGGATGCTCCAGGCAGGTATGTTCTGCAGCTGCACATCACTTCCTTTCTGGGGAGGCCAAACCAAGAAGCTTCACACAGGGCTGGTTTGGGTATCCAAGATAAACTGCACTGCGGGTGTTGATTGATTCCACACTGTGTCATCGTGGCTGTTTGCACCGTTTGGTTTTCACCTGCTCTCACACCCTTTGACACCAGACACACACAGGGCAGCACATCTCAGGGATCAGCTGTTCTGCAGCCAGTGGGAGCTTTGTTTCTTCTCAAATCAAAGACAACTTTGATTTAAACCCAGAAGACTGAGCTGCCACTCTGCTCCTTCACAAGGAGTCAGACAGCTCAGACCTCTGAGCTCTACTCTCAAAGTGTAGTCATGATTATTAATACTGCAGTATGCAGTACTCAAGTTTGGAGATTTATTTCCCTGTTGAAATCTGATCAGATTAATCCAAGGATGGGGCTTGGAGCAACCACATCTAGTGGCAGGTTCCCTGTCTCTGGCAGGGGGTTGGAATGAGACAATTCCACTCTGGGATGAACCTGATACTGTCAAGGGATAAAGGACATTTTGCTGCTATTTTTTGCTATTTGCTAAACAAACTCTTACTTGGTGTTTCCCTGTGTTGCCTTGACAAGTTGCAGTGTTAGCTCCTCATCTAACCTGTGCCTTCCTCCTGCTCTGGGCACTTGCACGTGGCTGTGAGGTTAGTTTAACAACAGAGATCACCACATAGTTCTTCTTAGGGTTAATAATTTGGTGTCCCTTCTGCCATCACAGAAACCTCCCAAAGCATTGCAGCTGTTTGTCACAGGCAGTTTCCAAGCTGAGTGGCCTCTAATCCTTGCTCCTACAGGAGAGCAGCTCTGAGATCCTGTACCTTGGATAGAGAGCACAGCCTGGATTGTGCAATCCCTCGTCCTGTTTAGAGGCTGCTCAGGTTTTCTCCCCCAGAAGACATCCTGCCAACCACCCTGTCAGACCAAGGATCCAATCTCCCTCCCCTTTCCCTCCTGGGAACAGTTTGGGGATCAGTTTCCTGGGGCCTGCATTCCTTGTTTTCAGGCTGACTGCAAGGTTTGGTGGGACCTGTCTGAGTGAAAGTGTGGATTACAAACCCACCCCCTCCAGCGGTATCTAGTCCTTGATCTCCAGCCTCAAACTGGAGAGCACAGCGAGCCCTGTGTCCTGCAGCCCTCAGCAGCTGCTGTGGCTCCAGCCAGCGAGCTGATAGCACTTATCTGCTCGGAACAATCTTCCACAGCACAGAACAGAGTGCTGCACTGTTCCAACCAGCCCTGCTGAAGGCCCTGCAAAAACAAACAATGTGCTGTTGTGGAGTTCTAAACCCTCCTGGCAATTGTAAATCTTTTTTTTCCATACAGAGGAGAATTTTGGACTAGGCTCTCAGGCACATGGTGGGATGGTTGGGGTGTCCTGTGCAGGGCTGGGAGTTGGGCTGGATGATCCCTGCGGGTCCCTTCCAGCCCAGGAGATTGTGACTACACTGCACCATGCCTGAAACAGCTTCTGCTGCACGGCCTGTGCTGCAGCTGCCTGGGGCTGGACATGGAGAACATCCCCAGCAAGAAACTGGGAGAGGAAATAGCTCCTTGTTTGTAGCCACTGAACTGCTGCTCACCTTCTCCTTCAGGTTCCTTTCAGCCTCACAGCCCCAGTGCCACTCACAGCTCTTATCACACAGCTCAGAAGACTCTGAGCTCCCTCCAATCCTTCCTCTTTCCTCTTCTCAGAGTGCAGCAATGACTGTCAATACTTCAGCGTTGTGCCCAGTCATGGTGTACTCAGGAAGAGGTATTTTTCTGCTCTCTAGACTTACCTGCAGTCCCAGCTGGAGGCTGGAGTGTGTGGAAGGGCTCCCAGATGTTGTGTCCTCCTTCCAGCACAGAGCAAGTGGAGAAGGAGCTGGAAGTGATGGATTTGCACTAAGCACAGCTTGTGCCAAACCAAACCCAATTTAGTACAGCAGAGACAATGCTGGCAAGGACTGCCATCAGTGCAGATTGCTGTTAATCCAGCTACATTCAGATCCCAGAATGAGAGGGCTCTCATATATTCCCATTCCCCTTCCTCCTGGCTAAAATTCCTCTCCTTTTTCGCAGGATTTTTTCCCAGAAAACAGTTTGGAAATTGACCCTATTAGGTCTTAGGGCTCCCAGTTCCATCTGCCATCCCTTCACTTCCATGACCTTTACTCGAGTGGAATCATTCATGAGCTTCAGTTTCTAATGAGGCCAGTTTGGCACTTTCCAAGTCCCTAAAATAATCCTGCACTGTGTCCAAAACATTCAAAGGAAAGTGCTGGTGGTTTTCCATCGAGAAGAGTCTTTGGCATAAACAAATGCTTGAGATTTTATTCAAATATGTACAACATTTCTCATCAGCATCACCCTGAGGATTACAACCCTCAGCTGCAGAAGGCACTTCCTAAGGAGAAAAATCC
>NW_008683948.1:15321-19743 GCF_000695815.1 Acanthisitta chloris | reverse complement strand
TGACACGGGCTGTGCTAGCTGCCCCAGTGGAGAGCTGTCACTTGCAGGCCTCACTTCTGACTCCTCCAGTCCCTGGCAGAGCTAACCAGGATGTCTCAGCTGGCTCAGACTGCTCTTAAAGCTGTCTGGAGGTTTATACAGTCCGTGGTTATTGCATGTGTGTGGAAATTCCAACCCTACATCAACAGGAGTAATGAATAAAGACCTTGTCTAAAGGAGCTGTTGACAAGGTGGTGATTGGGCACAGGTTGGAATCTTGTCCAACCTTAATGATTCAGTAACCTTTAAAAACCCTGTTTCTGCTCAGTGTCCTTCCAGCTGAACCCGAACTACTCGTGCCAAAACCAACAGCACCCCATTTCTGCTCAGTGTCCTTCCAGCTGAACCCGAACTACTCTCGCCAAAACCAACAGCGGCGTGGTGAGGATTGGAGTCCAGGCTCTCCATGGCGTGGTGAGGATTGGAGTCCAGGCTCTCCATGGAGGTTCCTCGGGCAGCACTGTGCCCTCAGGGAGTGCCAGCCCCACGCTGCCCGGGCGCGGCGCAGCGGAAGCTCAGGTTGGAGGAGGAGCTGTCCGGGGTGTTCTGGCTCCGAGCCGCACAGCGGTACCGGTAGCAGTAAGACTGCAGGGCAAGAGGACACAAAGTCAACTTGAGCTGCTGCTTCCCCTGCCGAGAGCTGGGGAGAGCATTAGTTAGATGAACACAGCACGTTCCATCACTGGGATAACAATGAACTGACAGGGATGGAAATCACTGCATTGGAAATCATCCTACAGAGACCAGCTGGAATGGCAAAGTGTCCAACCACGTGTCATCCGACACTGTAACCTGCTCTGGGAAAGAGCTACAAGAGCCACTCTGCTTCCCTCTCCCTGCATCTCTGTGCTCTGAGCTGTCTGTCAGGGCACCAACACCCGACTGGGAACATTGCCCTGCACAACAGGGTAACTGGGGACCAGCTCCTGCAGTTTCCCTGGGCCAGCATTCCGGGATATTTATGATCCCTGGGAGAATTTCATCACAGTCTCTGGCTGGCTACCTTGAGGCTGCCCAGCAGCAGTTCCCCAGCATGGCATGGAAGGACAGCCACACTGGTAATTGCACTAATTAAGCACTGGGGTCACAACACTCCATCCAAATCCTGCCCCGTTTTTCTGCTGCTGTAGAAGATCTGGCTCAGGCTCTGTCCCTGTTTTCCTGCACAGTCTCTGCCCAGAGCACACTTGACTGGTGCAGCAGCTGAGTGTGGTCAGGCCCTGCACCCCTGCACCAGCTGCTGCAATGTAAGAAGGTGCAACTTCAGCCTCTGACAGCTCTGGGAGGGAGAAGAGCAACAGCACAGAGAGATCAGTCTGACTAGATTTCAGCACCTAATAAAGAGCCCTTGTACTCACTCACTCAGAGGCTTTTTTGTCTCGATCCACAGCCTAGTTTTATCACCTACAAAAGACACTAGGGCAGACCAGAATCTTCACAAACCTCAGAAATGGGTCACGTTACTCATCACTGAAGAGCCTATTCCAGTGTTAATTCAATCAAAACTGCTAATTAGCATCTGACATTGATTTCACCTAAGAAGGAAATGGGTGTAGAAAATGGGATCTGACTGCAGAGAGTGCAATGCCATGCCAGGCTGGCTGGCCAGCTGCAGGCTCCACAAGGCAGGGAGGGCAGCTGGGATCAAACAGCAGAGAGAGTGAGGCTCTTCTGGCCCTGCATGAGCAGAGTCCAACACATGACTAGAGTCACTTCAGCCTCTGCTCTGGGGTGGCATCCAGGAAGGATTTTCAAGTGTGCATCAGCTCAGCTGGAACATTCATCTCCCAACCAGCCTCCTGCAAACACCTGACATCAGAGTCACAGATTCTGGGCTGAAGGGACCTTAAAGCTCATCTCATTCCACCCCTGCCAAGGGCAGGGACACCTTGCCCTAGCACAGGTGGCACAGAATTCCATATCCTTTCTGGATCAAGACACATTCTAAAACTGAAAACCCAGAGTCACCTCCATACTTTCTACTCTGACAAGTACTTCTCAAGCTCTGCAGTGCAAACAGCATTAGAATCCTACATAATTTTTAATTCCTGCATCTAAACACCTTATTGGCTGAAACAACTTAGTTGTTTACATCCTAAGCTGCCCAAGAAGTCCTTAGGAACAGCAGGTGTTGCCCATCCTTGAATTCCATGAAACCCCTTAACAAGCATTCAGGCATCTCTGTCAGAGGCTCATTTCATGGTCAAGTGCTGTCAGAGGAAAGAAAAGCAGGAAAATGGCACATTACCTTATGGCACATGTAGGATCCTCCTTTCTTCACTCTGTCTGTGCCCGAGGTTGGTCCTTGCTGGGGAGAGAGGGACAGTGCTCAGGGCAGGGGAAACAGAGGGATAACCTCCACTGGCTTAGTTTGAGGAAGGAATCTCTCCCTGTGAGGTGCTGAGGCTCTGGCACAGGGTGCCCAGAGCAGCTGTGGCTGCTCCATCCCTGGAGTGTTGCAGGCCAGGCTGGATGGGGCTGGAGCAGCCTGGGCTGGTGGGAGGTGTCCCTGCCCAGGGCAGGGGTGGCACTGGGTGAGTTTTGAGGTGCCAACCCAAACCATTCCATGACTGTGATGCTGTGATTGCAGTGTGGCACCTTCACTGCAATGACTTATTTAAGTGAGACTTGTGTGTTCATAATCTCAGTGCATACTGTGCTTCAGTGCTGGATTAAGGGGATGGTCAGGCGTGTGACTTCTGCACTCTGTTCAGCTAAAGCAGCTCTAAAGAGTTTGTCTAGGTTTTAAATTCAGCACAGACACCCTGCAGACACTTCAGGAACTATCTAAAAACTAGGTGCTAACAAGGATTTCAGTTTTTTTTTTCAGATGGCAACTCATTGTCAGAATCTCTGGTCGGAGGCAGAGCACTTCAAAGTGAATTCCAAAGGGTTTTCTGATTAACTGGGTAAGGAAACTGCATCTCCTAATGTGCAGAGGTGTCCCAAAATAGCCAGGCTGCAGTTATCTTCTGAGACATGGACACTGATTAGCAGCAGCTCTCTGAGCCATCCCCTCGGTCTCTGCAGAGCACCAGGCACTGCAACCTATATATAGGATCTGTTCTCTCTGCTGGAAAGACTCAAAATTCTTCCAGAGGGTCAGAGCTTAGGCAAAGTCTTGTAACACAGTTAGTTCAGTATCCAAAAATCTTCAGCTTTCTAGTGCTGGAGAGATTTGGGGTACACCTGGGGTGGTTACAGGCAGTGAAGGGAATTCTGCACTCAGGTTGTGTTTTGTGATTGTATTGGATTCACCATTAATTGCTAAGGAGAAGTGACTGGGACACCTGACAGTGCTGTGGAAGTTGTAAGCAAGTAAACAAGGTGTGTTTGGTGGGGTCTGAGTCACAGGTTGTTCCTTGGGCATGTAGGGAGTGGTCCCTTGACTTCAGGAGGGCTTGTCACTCTCCCAGCAAAGGTGGGAGGCAGCCAAGCCATTCCCACAGTGCAGCACGGACATCTCAGATCAGGAAACCAGAACAGAAACCATGACAAGGTTTGCTAGTTTGCTTGTGCAGCACGGACATCTCAGATCAGGAAGCCAGAACAGAAACCACGACAAGGTTTGCTAGTTTGCTCGTTCCTCTCTCCCACCTCAGAGCTCACTGTGTCAACTGCTCAGCTCAGTCAGCTGCTTCAGCCCACACACCTCACTGAGCTGCCAGAGGCCATGAGGGTAGCTCATGATGCTTTGGTCCCTCCTTGGTGAGGGGAAGAAGTAGTACAGCTTGTGGCAACGTGAATGAACAAAACCCCTTCCTTTTTTAGACAGGCAATTCCATAAAGTCTTGGCTTAAGCAATATGATGCCAGGTTGGAAGTACTGAACTGCTAACCAGGTGTGGACAAACAACAAACCAACCAAACGAGTTGCAGCACAGCACTGGAATTGCAGTGTGGATGAGCTGTGCTGTGATAGTTCCCAATTCCCAAGGACACAGCCCAGTCCCACCCCAGAGGGAATTCTGTACTTGAGGTGAGGGCAGTGAAACACTCACAGGGTTGTCAAGCTGCTCTGAGGAGTGATGGACAGCCCACCAGTCAGAGGTCCATTCCCAGGCATTGCCCACCATGTTGTGCAGCCCATATCCATTGGGGGGGAAGGCAGTGACCTGCACAGGACAGAACACAGGGGCAAGCTCTGTACCCACTCCTCAAGAATAGGGCTCTAACCCTCTGTACCCACTCCTCAAGAATAGGGCCTGAGCCAGCAAACCCAGAGCCTGCAAACCAGACACCAGATCAGTAGTGCTATCACCCTGTCTGTGCTCAGCATCACTTTCCACTAGCTCACACAGCATCCTGTCACTGACCCTCTCTGTTGCACCAGACCTGACCCTTAGACCCTCCAGACTCCTCACCACGGCCAACAAGGTTGCTG
>NW_008683948.1:9366-15293 GCF_000695815.1 Acanthisitta chloris | reverse complement strand
TGCTGAAAATTTTGGCCTTATTTAACTAGCATTAAATAATTCCTTCACATTCTTGATTGCCTTTAAAATTCCACTCTGTTTGTTACCATGGACAGCCTCAGCCTTTCCCAGAAAGGGAAGTTTAATTTCTGTCAAACTATTGCATGATTCTGGAGTTCACAGAAGTGAAGGCAGAAAGTATTTCAGCTCTGCCTATGAACTGACTGGAAAGGGGGAAAAGAGGTCAGTTGGAGAGGAACTAAAAGTTAAAATGAAAGTAATCTTTACTTTTCAATTAGCTGGTAAAAGGGTCCCTTGGTAATGCTCAACCCTGCAGTGAAATGTAATGTGGCTTACAATCTGAAGTGAAAGAGTTCAGGGATGGAAAACAGCCACAGTTCAGCCTGTTGGACACAGACCTGAATTTGAGGAAGATTAAGTTCATTGCCACATGCTGAGCTGCCTCTGAGACAGACTTACAGGTGCAGTGCCCTTGTAGCCATCCTCTGCAGTGTTGTTAGTGGGGAACTGTCCCTGCCACACGTTGGCATAGTGCTGACCTCTGGGCTGCAGCTTGTTGCCCCAGGGGAAAAGCCTGGGAAGAAAAACACATAGCAGGTGTCAAACACAATGGTTAAAATCAGGGTTATACAGAATCACAGAGTGGTTTGGGTTGGAAGGACCTTAAAGCTCATCCCATCCCACCCTGCCCTGGGCAGGGACACCTCCCACCAGCCCAGGCTGCTCCAACCCCATCCAACCTGGCCTGGAACACTCCAGGGATGGAGCAGCCACAGCTGCTCTGGGCACCCTGTGCCAGAGCCTCAGCACCTCACAGGGAGCAATTCCTGCCCAATATCCCATCCATCCCTGCCCTCTGGCAGTTGATGCCATTCCCTCGTCCTGTGCCTCCATCCCTTGTCCCCAGTCCCTCTGCAGCTCTCCTGGAGCCCCTTCAGGCACTCCAGCTCTCCCAGTCTGTCCCATAGCAGAGCTGCTCCAGCCCTCAGAGCATCCTGGTGCCTCCTCTGGGCTCACTCCAGCAGCTCCATGTCCTTCCTGTGTTGGTACCCAGAGCTGGAGCAGCATTGCAGGTGAGGTCCCACCTAAGCAGGGCAAAGGGGCAGAATCCCCTCAGTGCTGCCCACACTGTGGGATGAACACAGGACACACTTCTGAGCTGCCAGTGCATGTGGCTGGGCCATGCTGAGCTTTCCATCCACAAACCCCTCAAATCCTTCTCCCCAGGGATGGTGTCCATCCATTCTCCATCCAGCCCATCCTTGTGCTTGGGGTATTTCCTCACAAGAAAATGCCAGTGAGGGCAATAAAACCCCTCACAGCTCTTCCTCGTGCAGCCAGCAGCAGTTTTGGGCACTGCCAAGCCCCCCCTGCAGTACCTGTTCTCCAGGCCCCCTCGGCAGCTGTACTCCCACTCAGCCTCCGTGGGTAAGCGCTTCCCTGCCCACCTGCAGAATGCCACAGCATCATTCCAGGACACGTGGAGGACTGGGTGGTCCATCCTGGGAAACACAAGGACCAGAACAAGCCCTGAGCAGAGCCAGGCCAGCCCAGAGCCACACAGCACCACGTGGCACTGAGATGGGCACCCAGGACCACTCAGTTACAGCTGGATACAGCAGCAGGTGACTTGCACAGAAAAGCAGCTGCTGAAGGAAAGGCAGAAGGTGCTGGGAGGGAAATGCAGAGGAAAACAAGGAAAAAATCTCTGACTGCTGTTTGCTCCTGGTGCTCCTACCTCCAGCTCTACAGGTAAAGATATCTCTGGCTTGGTTTGCTCACGGTTGCTCCACGAGGCCCTTCCCATGTGCCACACTGACCAGCAGCTGTGCCAGGCCAGGTTTGCACCACACTTGTCCAAGCCTGGATTTCCATGGCAGGTTTCCAGCTCCTGTCTGCTGGCTCTGACCTCAATTCCTGTCTCCCCCTAACAATGCCTCCAGCTATTATCTCTATTTTTGCCTCAGATAATTCTTTCCCTGCCCTTGGAGAACAGACAGTGGACTTGTTACTGAGCACCTCAGCCATCAGATGATGGAGCACTGACACAGCCCTGTCCTTAGAGGACTCAAAAACATGCCAGATCTAGGCTAGGGAGTCTGACTTGATTTCAGAACTGCTGTTTGAAACTTTAACTAGCTGAGGAAGTGCCAACTTCTGACACCTGCCTGGCGACAGGAGCAGTTGCAATGTGGAATCACAGGCTGGTTTGGGTTGGAAGGGATCTCAAAGCTCATCTAGTTCCACCTGCCCTGCAGTGCACGTGCAGCCAGTATTGAGTCCTCCTCTCCAAATCCAGATCTGCACTAAGTTTCTGACCTCTGAAGATCTGCTCTGCTTCACTGCTGGCACACAAAAGTGAACAGCAAACATACTGGGGCAGGTTTCAGTGTGGTCTCTTGTCCCTTGGGTGGAAAGTCCTTACAGACCTGTCTGAAATGGTACCACAGTGTTGACCACAGGACCGTGGGACATTGCATGGAACACTCAGCAAGAAGGGAAAATAGTCCCAGAAGCAGCAGCAAACTGATAACTAAATAAAACCCTTTCTGGCACCTCCACTCCTGTGGGAATTACAGATCTATGATCACTGTGTACTGTGACTGGATGTTCATGGCTTACCTGCTGGAGATGCTGGAGTCAGGACCCTCAGGGTGCCTCCAGCTGGCTCCTTTCACAGGCAACCACCAGGGAGCAGCTGCAACCTGAAAAGGGACCGGGAAGAAGACTTCAGAATGGCCTTGAGCTGGGAATTTCAGAAGCAGCAGGTGACGACAGGCTCAAAGCTGTCACTGACAGCTCACGGCTCTGCCCACAGCCAACCCAGCTCTGAGTTCCAGATCAGCAGGTTTGGGCTGGAAGGGACCCTAAAGATTATATCATTCCAACATCTACCTCCAGCATTCCAGTCATCTCTGACCAACCAAGATGATCATATGGTCCACCTTGAATTACAGCACAAAGAAAACACACCCAAAAACAAGCAAGAGGGAGACCAAATGCTGAGCATCCTTCTCTGGGTCACTGCTCTCTGCCTGGCTCTCCTTCCCTTCTACACTGTCCCACCTGCAGGTCTGACACAAGGCACATTTGCTCCCCCTGAAGGCTCAGCCCTCAACACAACACCTATGATGGACCACAGTCCCCTCAGACTCTCAGTTCTTGCCCCCTGAAAACATCTGAAGACATCTGAAGACCCTGGCCCAGGGTGCCCAGGGAGGCTGTGGCTGCCCCAACCCTGGCAGTGTTCACAGCCAGGTTGGATGAGCCTTGAGCAACCTGCTCTGCTGGGAGGTGTCCCTGCCCAGGGCAGGGGCTGGAAGATCTTTAGGTCCCTTCCAACCCAAACCCTTCTGTGACTGATTCTAACCTCCTGCTGCCTCCAGTCTGATTCAGCACAGAGGATAAAACACAGAACAATTTTGGCTTAAAGAACGTTTGCACCCCAGTTATTTGCTCCCAGCTGACACAAACCCCTGACCATGTCCTTTCACCAGGGGTCAGAACACACATCTTGCCACACGTTTGCTTTCCAGCCCATTAACTCCCTAAGTTGATTCTAAATGATTTGCTTTCAGCTTCCAGGAGGTGGAGACAGAAGAACCACACAAGGGAAGTGAAGCATGAAGCTTTTCCTCTTTTCCCCCCTTAGCTGCCTTGCTGAGCAGCATCACACAGCCAAAATCCTCTGCAACAATGCAGATATTGAGTACTCCTCTAACCAAAAGTCTCCAAGGTGGTTCTGCAACACCAAGGAATTATTCCTGGAGGACATTCATTAAGGATTTCTGCTATTAAGCTTCAGTGCAGAGCATGTTTAACTGTTCTGATCCACATTCCCTTAGAATAGTTATCCTAATAACAGGATATTAGGAATGGGTTTACTCCAGCAGCTTCCAATACTCCTATTACACAGATAATGCCTATAAAGAACTATGATATTTACTATCTATTTACTATTTACTATAAAGTACAATAATATTTACTTCTTTTCCTTGTAAACACTGTCAAGTGCTGTAAACACAGGTAGGAACTGTGTCAGTATCATTATCCCTTAACTCAGCAAACCCTTCCCAGGGAAGTCCAAACCACAGCACAAGTCTGGTCAAACTATTTTAGCAGCAGCTAAAAGTCAGCAATGACAGTTCTCCAAGCTCCTCTCTGATCTCCCCAGCACGTAATGGACTATGCCCACTCACTGTCTAACAGCCAAGGACAGTCTCACCACGAGGAAAACAGCTTGAGGAATATTTGCTCTCTTCCTAGGAACTACAGCTGTTCCTGAGCCTTCAAACCCAAAATGGGACTTGATTCAGCCACCCTGCTCAGCTCTCACAGCACTAAAGCTTCAGAGTGACCTATCTAAACAGATACTACAGCCAACAGGTTTAAAACTAGTCTGTTTTAACCAACTCCTTGCCTATTTTGAGATTTGACCTTTAAACTATCCTCAAGATGGGCCATAAATCCAAAATTAGCATTTTAAAGCTCTTTAAGGCAAATAAAAGAGCAGCTGAAGGTTCTCTGTGAATCTGAGATCCCAGTAAAGATTTCATCCCGATAGTTCCTAAGCACAACACATCTTGGTAACTGAAACTGCTGGAGTTTGGATAAAAACATGTCTGCAGGAGACTGCAAGGCTTACACTGTGGAACCCTTGAATTTAGGGGAACATTTCAGTGCTGCTCTCAGTCAGAGCAGGTTGTTTCAGCCCAGAGCCATATCTCTCCACACGAGAGCACTGTGTGCACCTTGCTGAGCTGAGCCCCAGATGGCTGCCAGGCTCTGCAGGGCACCCTGAGCCTCACAGCAGCTCCACATCCAGCACCAGGACAGGGGGAACACAGCCAGACTACCCTAATTCACCAGAACTCATCCCAGTCAGCCACTGACACCACTGAACACATCTGATCTCCTGCCAGAGGGGAAAAGCAGGGACCTGAAACCCACAGGCCCTTCACAGAACTCCTCACAAGTCTTTAAAGCTTTTAATTGCTCTAAATCTAATTAGCACAACAGCTAATTAGGCAGAGATATTACAACATCGCAGTTAACACAGCAAAGCCCTCCCTGGCCACTGAGGAGCTTAGTTACTTTCATAACTCTGTGCCTTCCCCTGAAACGTGTGTTCCTGCTCTGCCAACCAAGTCCTCCTGGCCAAGCAGCAGCAGAGGCTGCTGAGGAGATCTTGAGCTGGAGGACAGTGTCTCCTGCACTGTGGCTAACCCTTGGAGCAGGACCTGCCCTGTCCCACCTCACCACCCCTGCCCTGCCACATTACACAACTGCTCTCACAGGCAAACACAGGGCAGAGGCACAAAGGCTTGTTTTGCTCTGATCCAGCTGGAAACATGGATTATCCTGCTCTCTGCTCCAGGATTAAACTGTAAGAACTCACTGTTCTGAGCACAGGATGATAGCACTGGGCAGAGATCGGTTAACTCCGACCCACGAGCGGAGCAATCTGCAGAGCTCAAGCCTCTCCTCCCACCAGCACACAGCTCCAGCTTCTAAGGATTCCATTTTCTTCCCCAAGTAGGCTGGGATAGCCTAACTTTAATTGCTCCATTAACATGTGATTTCAAGACTTTTTAGCCTACTTTAGAGTTATCTGGAGGAAAATTCCTTCCTAAATAGATGCAGAAAAAATGAAAGGAGGAACATGACAAAGTGTTTCACTGTCAGTATTACCCTGTTAGTGGTGCTGCAGTAGGGAACACCCTTCAGAACCACCCAACCCTCAGCCAACAGTCACCAAAACGTGTTAGCCTTGCCCTGGTCATGTCTGAGGAACAACAAGCCCCACCTGAGCTCCAAACCCCAAATGTACCAGAGAAACTCCCAAAAATAAACCCTACAGAGCAGCTCCTCTTGGCTCAACCCCAACACGTCCAGCCTGCAGCAGGTCCCTTGAGATAACAAAGCTG
>NW_008683948.1:0-9326 GCF_000695815.1 Acanthisitta chloris | reverse complement strand
TGCTGTTGCCCAGTCACACAGCACCAAACACCACATTTCTCATGGGCTACACCATCCTAATGCTGTTTTCATGCAATAAAGCCTTGCACTCAGTCAAGATAAACAGGTGGAAGCAGCAAAAGTTATTGCAGAGTAAGAACTTCAGCAATTTCAGCATCAACTGTCTGAAAAGCAGCCTGGAAAACACAGAGTCATTTATTAAGCAGTGAAACACTTCCGTTTCGAGCTGACTGGGAGGTTACTTGTTTGACTCAGATGGTGCTGAGCTCTGTACATCTTGAATTTCCAAAAGCATCTTGTTAGCATTGGTAGGACGTGAGAAGAGATTAGTTATTCAGTAAAGAACATCATTCTTGGCTGAGGTTTTATTTTATCCATGTAAGGCAGATACACATAAATCTCTGTCAGCTTTTCCCCCTCTAAGCCAGATCCCAAACCCTGAGCAGCTGATTGATGAACTACTGAGCAAAGAGGCAGAGAGAAAATAGAACATTTTGAGACAGGCAGAGTTTAAGAAATAAAAATAATTACTGTGCAATGGATCTACTGACATTGTCCCTCAGAAATGACAGAAAAATCACCTTAGGTGGGTCTTGGGCACAAGGAGAGTCACAGAGTGGTTTGGGTAGGAAAGACCTTAGAGCTTATCCAGTTCTACCTCCTGCCCTGGGCAGGGACACCTCCCACCAGCCCAGGCTGCTCCAGCCCCATCCAACCTGGCCTGGAACACTCCAGGGATGGAGCAGCCACAGCTGCTCTGGGCAACAGTTTTACACCTGTTTTTCAAGTAACATTACTGTGCCTTCCCAACAACCTCAAACTTCTTCCCTTCCCAAGGCAGAAATCTCTCTCCCACCTTCCACGTGCAGCTCCTTCCCCCGCAGCACGGGAACAGGAGCCCACAGTGCCTGCAGAGGTGGGAGCAGCTCAGCCCAGGGCTGGGATCAGGAGTCAGCACTCCCAGGGAGCAGCTCTGGCTGACACAGCCCCTGCAGGATTCTGCCTCAAGTCCTGCTCAGGGTCAGAGAAGGAAACCTGTCAGAGCCAGAGCTTAGCCCCTGCTCTGACTCAGCTTTGCAGGCAATTCACAGAATTACAGAATCACTGAGGTTGGAAAAGACCTCCAAGACCATCAAGTGGGTCACCAACCTGTGACCATCAGCACCTTGTCAGCTAGCCCAGAGCACTGAGTGCCATGTCCAGTCGTTCCTTGAACACCTGCAGGGCTGGTGACTCCACCACCTCCCTGGGCAGCACATTCCAGTGCCTGACAGCTCTTTCCATGAGAAATTCCTCCTGATGTCCAACCTGAACCTCCCCTGGCACAGCTTGAGACTATTTCCTTTTGTCCTGTCCTTGTTCCCTGGGAGCAGAGCCTGAGCCCACCTGGCTGCACCTCCTGGCAGGAGTTGCAGAGACCAGAAGGGTCTCCCTGAGCCTCCTTATCTCCAGGCTGAGTCCTCACATGTCCCTCAGCCTCTCCTCACAGGACTTGTGCTCCAGACCCTTCTCTGGGATTCAGGACTCCAGGACACATCACACCACGAGGGGCAGTTGGGACAAGCCAGACCTGGAGTGTTCCCACTCCATTTTCAAGCCCTTTGCCAAAGGCAAGGACAATGCCCCCGGCACACACAGAGTCCTGCTCAGCTCTGAGGCTGTCACATCTCCTCCCTGTGCTCCAGGAGACTCTGCAGAGCAGAGCAGAGCTGCTGTGTGTGCACTGCAGCAGGGCTGGCCCCGGGTCAGGCACTGAGCACACCCAGGGGCCTCCCAAGCTGTGTCTCTGCAGAGCACAACTAACACACCTGGGGGGTTGGACTGAGGGATCTCCAGAGGTTCTCTCCAACCCCAACCTGCCAGGGACTCAGGGAATCCCTGCCTTTGCCAGCTCCTGCAATTCCCATGCTATTTGTTATATCAATTAAAAGTCCCAACTCCCCCAAGCTCTAATTACAGAAGAATCTGCTCTCACTCAGCTTCTCTGAGGTTAGTGCCCTCCCGAGCTCAGCAACAAGGGGCTTGGCTTAACAGTCAATATTGATCCTCTTTGCCTTTGGTCCCAGGGTTTTACAGGGGTTTGAAATCACAGACCACAGAAAGCAAGGGCAGAGTAAGAATATACAGTGCATCTCTAGTAGTACAGTATATAACTGTATAGAACAGTACATTAATATATATAATTCTAAAGAACAGAATATATAAAGTAAGAATAAATATATTTTAAGTATCAGTTAGAGGAAAATAGCTCAGGCTCAGCTGGAAGGTCACACTTTCAGGAAGGGACCTTTTCCTTGCATAAGGAACCTCAGTTCAGACAGTGCAACACTTCCCAGCTCTGTCAACCCTCCAAGAAAAACAACCACAACTATGTGATGCAAAATCCACTAAGATTGATTAAGTGCAAGTTTAGGAATCCAAAGCAGCTTCTTTTGAGGAGCTGATGCTCCTGCTGCAGGCAAACATCTCTGGAAGTCTGTTTTTCAGCCCTCCAACTGGTCATTTTTTCCAATACCCAAGTGAGGATGAGCTGGAAGAGGAGGAGGTGTGCAGAATACATCCACAGCCTGAGGCACAGGCCATGCCCTGCCTCCAAGCTGCTGTTTGCACTGGCAAACATGGGCTAATTAGTGGTAATTCCCCTGCAGAGATGTCTCCAGCACATCATGCTTCACCCCAGCAGTGGGAGTAGAGCATAGGAAAACACAGATTAACAGTTCAACAGCTCCATCTTCCCAACTCCTTGTGGGGGAGATCTGCAGCACTGAGGGATGCAAGGAATAACCCACTCAGCTCCTCCTTTATTTCAATTTCATCTCTGAAAAAGCAAAAGCCAAGTGTGGCAGAGACACAGGTTTTGCTGTTTTAGTGGCAGAATGTATTTGTCTACCTCTGCCTGTGCATCCCGTGCCATTCCAGTGTCAGACACATCTCCTGCTCCCCTCCAAGCAAGTGGTTCCTGCATGGAACTCCCCACAGCCACCAGTGCTGCTGCCCTGCCTGCCAGCACAGCTTGTTTCACCAGGGCTTTGGCACCCTCAGCTGGAATGCATCGTGTTTCCACTTGCTTTGGATGGGGCTGAGCCCCCTCAGGCACAGCAAACAGGTCAATCTCCCAGCTCCAGGCCTCTGCAGAGACTTCCACACCAGCAGGGATGAAAGCAGCATCCAACAGTTCTAGAGTGAGCACAGCTCCTTAGCAGTATCTGCTGGAGCTGCCAATGAACACATTTCACTGCATTTCAGGCCCAAAATGCCATCCTCTCAAGGACAGATGCAGCACACACATTTGTATGCTCTCAGGCTCTTTGCTGCACAATTTATCTGGCCTAGGAGCAAAAATTAATTCCTCCATCCTGTACCAGCCAAGGATAAAAACGTTCCCACTGCTCTCCAGTGAGCAGAGGCTGATGCTGCACTCCAGGCCCAGTGCCACCCTGTTTGCTTCCCATGGCACCTGCACAGCAAACAGAACCTGCAGCTATTGGCAGGAGCTCTGCAGTCCCTCCCTGGCAAACATGCCTCAGTGCCTCCTCATTTCACAGACAATCCCATGCTTGTTCCTCGTTTGATATGCATTTCAATGCCACAGAAATGGCATTTCACAGTGTCGTGGAACAGCAGCACTGAGCAGGCACTTCCCCCTCTCTACCTCCTCCCCAACTCAGGAGATGAAAGCAGGAAAATAGTTTTGTTGTCAAATAGGAATAGCAAAATCTCTGAAGGTTTCTATTGCTCCAAATTCTCTCAAAAGAGAAGGAAAGAAAAAAAAATCCTGTGTGCAGCTGTTGGCAGTTCTGGACTGTGTTTTATTTGTGGCTTCTAAACCAAAGGCCAAATACCCATGAAAGGCCATTACTTAATAGCTATAATAGATGCAGTAATTAGTAGTTGGGCTTAATCTGCAAGTCTGAACTGATTTTAGAATAGAATCCCAGGATGGTTTGGGTTTGAAGAACCTTAAAGCTCATCCTCCTGTGTGCAGCTGTTGGCAGTTCTGGACTGTGTTTTATTTGTGGCTTCTAAACCAAAGGCCAAATACCCATGAAAGGCCATTACTTAATAGCTATAATAGATGCAGTAATTAGTAGTTGGGCTTAATCTGCAAGTCTGAACTGATTTTAGAATAGAATCCCAGGATGGTTTGGGTTTGAAGAACCTTAAAGCTCATCCTGACACCTCCCACCAGCCCAGGCTGCTCCAGCCCCATCCAACCTGGCCTACTCCAGGGATTTTTTTTTTTGCTCTGGGCACCCTGTGCCAGAGCCTCAGCACCTCACAGGGAGCAATTCCTGCCCAGTATCCCTCTGTCCCTGCCCTCTGGCAGTGTGAGCCATTCCCTGTGTCCTGTCCCTCCATCCCTTGTCCCAAGTCCCTCTACAGCTCTCCTGGAGCTACTTGAGGCACTGGAAGAGGCTCTGAGGTGTCCCCAGAGCCTTCTCCTCTCCAGGATCCATGTGAAGAACTGAAGATGTCAATCAAAACTTGTTAAACCCACACAAACATTTTGGTTTCAAAGGACCTTCCACCCTCACCCTACAAAATCCTGTTTGACTTGACCAACCCCATCAGTGACACCTCAGCACTGAACTCTCCCTCTCTGCCATGTTCCTACCACAAACTGAGAGGCCAAAAGTAAAACCTGAGTTCCAGAACTCTAGAACAATTCCATTCTGGCTGCTACACCCCTTTTTACTGCTTCCCTTCCAGAGGAGGGCTAGGGCCAAGCCACATTCCTGGGGCTGTCAGTGCTCTCTGGGAGAGCACCTCACCTCCAGGAAACACACACCCACAGCTCCAACAATTCCTCTACGTGCTGGACAGGGCTCTCCTGCAGCAGCTGCCACAGCCACACCTCTGCTCTGCTTCAGCTGTCCTGAGGGGCTGAGAGATTTGTCTGCTTTAAGAACTGGAGAAGACAAAGTGGCCAAATAGAGCCAAACCCCCAACAGACACAGGACTCATTTTTTATAGGAGCTGCCGTAAATTATTTAGCTCAGTATCTTCACTTCCACCTTTCCCCAGTCCTGTCACTGCATGTGAAATGCTGCTTCCAAAACACACATCCCTGTTCCCCTGTATTCACACCTGCATTTAGCATCCCTGTGCTCCCACTGGAGCACATCCTAACCCAAACACTTCTGAGCCACTAAAGACTGATTTCCCTGTGCCTTCTCCCATGGGTTTGGTGGAGGCATTGTCCGTGTTGGTGTTACTGCACACCAGTATTTATACCTCATTTCTCCTTTCCATGGTCACAGCTATGCCTGAAGAAGTTTACTTTTAACTGCTACAGAAAAACCTCACAAAGCAGCAGCCCAAAACAACTCGTTTGGGCCTCGGTCCAGCTCTCTGGCATAACACTTGTCCTGTGAGCACTGCAGCCAGCACTGGAAAACTTGGCTGCCACACCCAGGAAAAGTGGCTCCCAACACTCTGTGTTTACACCAGTAACCAGGCTGAGCTTCCACCAGCACTCCAGGGCTTGGTTGGTCTGAAATGGAGCCTGATGTCAGGAGTTTGCACCACAGACCTACACAGGGCTAAGGATTTCTCCAGTACTGATGGTGGTGAGATGGGATGAGCCAATCTGTATTTATTCTGCCTTCAACATCACTTCTGTTAGAATTAGGAACTGCAATTTGATCTTCTCACAGTACACAAATGTTAGTCCTGAGTTAAGAGACAACAAACTACACTTGAAACCTTCCTTTCCCTGCAGAAAAGCCCCGTTTGTGCCAGGCCCTCTCAGCACACACTCACCCAGGACTTCTCCAAACCTCCCAGCTCTGCCCCTCGAAGACAAAGTCAAACTGAGGCCCATTCTGATGGGAAGGGACCTCAGGAGGTCATTCTGTCCCAAATTGTGCTCAAAGCAGAGCAGTTCAGCCAGGAGATGACAAGGCATAATCTGCTTAGCTCCCAGGAGCTACTCAGGAGGCAAAGAAAGACAAGAAGGAGCTGATGGCAACTTTTTCTAACCAGGATGAGGTATTTGTAAAGGTTTGTTATAAAAAGCACAGAGAATAGATTATAATTCCTCCCCCCCCACATTGTCCCTGGCTTTGGGGACATCACACAATGTAGGGATCAGTGGGTAATTGCTCACACTCCTACCCCAGTGGCTGTGAGAAGGCTTCACCCTGCTGTTACTCACTGCTTGGTGGATGTCAGCCTTCACTGCCTCACTCAGCATTCCCTCGAACACAAAGGAGTCACCAAACTTCTCTGCCTGTGGAAGGAACAAAGGATTCAGCCACTATGTCATCAAAGCAAAGTTATTCTTAGAGCCCCACTCACATGTACAGCTTTGTTTCACCAAGGAGAAGGAAGTTCTAACAAGGATTCTGAGCTCTCTTTCCAGGAGGCTCTTTTGGAAGGGGAGAGAAGGGGTTTTACCCCTGGCTGGGGTTGTTCAGCAGCCCCTGGCAGCTCACAGGCTTCTGCACAGGGTTTTACTTTGAGCACAGCTGGAAAGGAGGATACCATTCCTCACCAAGACTGCAAGAAGTCTTAGCATATGACCTTAATCTTCATCTATTCAATTTCAGAAAGGAAAGCGAAGAACACAATACTTCATTTCCCTCCTGCCCAACCTGAAAGACTCAGAGGCAAATAGACTTATCCCCTGCAGGGCCCCAAATCTCACTGACAGCCTCCAGCAAGGGCTTTTTTTTTTTTTTTAAGGTTTGTAAAAATATATACTTTGGGTCCAACAACACCTGGAGGGTTTTGTTTTCAGCTTTCTATTCACTTCCAGGTTTCATCTGCCACTAGAGTTCTGCTAGTCCTTAGCAAAATAAAACCAAGCAGGAGGTTGCCTGTTTCCCTGCAGGAAGTGATGTGGACATGACTCCAATACACAAGAACCTGCTCAGCTGCATCCCAGAATCCTGCAGAATTAGTGCTGAGTTTGTGTGTCCAAATTCAGCCTCTGCCACGTGAGGAAGGAAGGGACACCCAACACCACCACCAAGTGCTGTCTGCAGCTGAGCCCACCTGATGCAAGGAGTGCTCAGAAAACACTCTCAGGCACATGGTGGGATTCTGGGTGTCCTGTGCAGGGCCAAGAGTTCGGTTTGATGATCCCTGTGGGTCCTTCCCGCTCAGGAGATCCTATGATCTCACATTTCCATACCACTGCACACATGCTGATCCCAGCAGCTGCTTCCAACAAGCAAACCTTGTTCCAACTCCAAATAGCTAAGGAACTTTTTCTCACCATTGTCAAGCTCAGGAACAGAAATAGCAGATAAAAGCAGCCCTTCATCCAACCAGAAGGATTCTGCCTCCCAAATGAGCACCAGTTTACCCAGAGAATTCAGCAAAGTGCCTCCTCTGAGACCTCATCATGACTGAGGCTTTTGTTTGCCTAAAAGGCCTGTCAGGGCTTGGGAGAAGCTGCGTAGGAACAGTCACTGTCAGGCAGGAGCAAAGCTCCAGGCACAGGTGGCTTCTTACTGGGGAGAACCTGAACAGATTCTTTCTCAGTCCATTGTTCCCAGTAATATGCACAAAACTATTATTACACTTGCTATTGTATCCTCCTGAGGCAGGAGGCTCTGCTGCCTGAAGGAGCCTGCAGAGCCCTTGGTATCACAGCTAAACCCCTTCTCCCTGTTCCTCTAAAATAAGGAAATCTAACCTAGTTGTGCTGGGACAAAGAGCTGCAGGACCCAAAGATCCCAAATTCCAAGCAAACCAACCCAAAAATCCTGCACAGACACCTGTGAGCATCACCCAGGCTGCAGGAAGGGCATCAATGCAGGTGTTCAACCTGACAACCTACACCTGAATGCCCTTTCACACCCCAGAGCAGCAAGGCAAGACAATTTCTTCTCTCCACTGCTTGCATCAGAAATACCTGAGCATGCAAATCCCAAACAAGTATTGTGATGCCCTTCAAAAAGAGTCCCAGCCTGGTTTGGGTTGGAAGGAACCTTAAAGCTCATCCCATCCCACCCCCTGCCATGGGCTGGGACACCTCCCACCAGCCCAGGCTGCTCCAGCCCCATCCAACCTGGCCTGGAACACTCCAGGGATGGAGCAGCCACAGCTGCTCTGGGCACCCTGTGCCAGAGCCTCAGCACCTCACAGGGAGGGATTAATTCCTAATAGCCCATCTAACCCTACTGTCTATCAGTTTAAAGCCATTCCCCCCTGTCCTGTCACTCCAGGTGCTTGGAAGTAATCTCTCTATGCAGCATTCCAGGTGGGGTCTCAAAGTTTTCCACAGGGATTCCCTCAGCACAAACAAGACACCAGGAGCCTGAATCCCCTTCTGCCTTACCTCAGTGATGTACCCAGTGGCATTCACGAATCTCTCAAAGTCCTCATTGCTGACCTCGTACTGGTCCATGTAGAAGCTGTCAATGTGGACTCTTCTGGCAGGGCCCTCTCCATCCTGCTGGATTTCAGGCTCATCAGTGCCCATGGTGAACACTCCCCCTGGAATTGCCACCATCTGCAGAGCAAACACCACCCAAGAGGTTACCAAAACCAAACACTGAGCAGTCTCACACTGCTCTCACTCCTCCTCCACCTCAGCCTTGCAGGTGCTTTTGTCCTGAGCAGCATTTCAGTGACCACCACAGCACAACAAAACAGCAACAGAGACATCTGGACCAGCACCTGTTTGGAGGAAGGAGCAAGCAGAACCTAAATTGAGCACAAACCCCCATTTGCAGTCCTTTCTACATGAAGTTTGGGCAATGTTTGTGCTCTAAGGAGGAGAAACATATTTCCTGGGGGCTTTTTTTAATGTTACAGTTTACTGTTCTTTATGCAGTTACACCACTTCCAGCATAGCAAATGATCAGTAAGTTCACAGCCCTGATCTCCAGGGCAGCTGGAGTGTTTAACATGATCTTACACATCCCTTACACATTCTTACACATTCTTCTCCTCCTGCTTGGGTCTCTGCCAGCACAGTAATGGTACCAAGCAATAAGCAATCCAGCCACAGCAGTGACTGTGGATGTGCACCAAGCAGGGAAGCACAGTAACAGAGCCACACACAGCCCCGCGAAGGGGAGCACTCTGCAGCTCCTCTTCCTGGTGTTAACCAGAACAGGTGGAGCAGGAAAACACCTAGATATCTCAGCTTTGCCCAGGGAGCAGCAGCCAGGGCAGATGCAGGTGGGAGCACGGGAAGGTGTGGGCACCACTGCCCGGGCACCTCTCCATCTGAGGCTCATCCAAAGGGCACAGCAGACCCTCCACGGGGGAAAACGAGACGGGGCCATTAGTACCCATGCCCAAGCTGAGTTTCTCAGGGGTTCACTCCACGAGAGCGGTGAGATTACTTCAATTTCAGTTAATTGAAG
>NW_008683947.1:6632-22197 GCF_000695815.1 Acanthisitta chloris | reverse complement strand
CAGGTCCGGATCCCACTCCAACAGGTGTCCCTGCCCAGGGTAGATGATTTCTAAGGTCCATTCCAACCCCTAAAATTCTATGATTCTATGAAACCTCTGCATAAATTGCAGCAAGTGATAGTTCTTTGTATTGAGCTATGTACAGTCAGTTCTTACCAAGTTCTGGAAAGTACAGAATGTCTTCTTTTTAGAGGTTGCATCTGAATGGCAGGTTACTGTCACAGGTATGGCCACAGTCTGTGTAGAAATGTAGCTTGACCAAGGTACAAAGCTTGTGGTTAAACCACACTGAGCTGAAAATGTAAAAACCTCACAAGGCTGCAAAATACTTATCACTGTCACATGGTCAAAAATACGTCACTAATACATAAAGCCAACGTAACTGTGGCATTACTTGCCTTTGCAACACCCATTTTTCATACCTAAAACCCAGATGCTGTTTTCCATACAGCTAATATTTACCAGTGTGAAGATGCATGGGAACGACCTCCAGTCCTAACGTGACTCTGTGCTGTCATGAAAGCTGGAGAGAGGCACCTGCATCTCTTTGTTTTCTTGCCCACAGCAGACAGAGCCTGGCCAAGAGCTGAGTGCTCCAGCAGCTGAACAATTAAGGGAACCTCAGCTGCTCCAGAGGGATGAATATTCAGCAATCTTTCTTCTCTGACCTTTGGCTCACTCTCATGGGTTCTTTCATTTAAACTGGAGGTGATGGTGGGATATCCACACCACTTTTTCTGAAAGAATTTTCCATCTCTGGAACCCTCAACCACTCCTTGCCATTCAGATTACTTCCCCATAACCCCATTTCATCTTGGAGCTTCCTCCCTTCCCTACTTCATGAACAGTTCCTAGCAGACAATCAGTGTAATAAACCAAACCCATATCAAGGTGAAACCTCCTTCTACTCAGGGTGCTGAAGCCTGGCTGGGGATTAACAAGAACCTCCAGGAAAGGTTCTCTTGTGCCAATCCTTTAAACAGTGAGCTGTCCTGAGCCATCAAGACACTGAAACATTGCATTTAAATGCACCAGAAGCCATTGGCAAAGTTTGGTTGTGTTTTTCCTTGTACATAATCTCCTTAGCTGGGTTAAAAGAGCACACGATGGTCGATGGTTGGAGCAATGTTGTAGTTTCAACAGGCAAAAAACAAAACCACATCTGCAATTCTTCCTTCAGCTGAGCAATTTAGCACAGCCTCAGAACTACATCAAAAGACAAGTGGGTTGTTTTTTTTAATGCTGTGATTAATTATTATTGAAATGCTGACTTTCTTTGGGCCAAATTCTGCTTCGAAAATGAGATTTAATCAGGTTCCTGTGCTTAGTGTTACTCTGTGCAGGTTTGATTGATTGATTCAGTTTTCTTCTTGCTCATGCAAAAATGAATGCAATAAGACATGACTCTTAAATTAAAGAGTGGATTATCACCTTCAGGGAGAAATCAAAGGATTTAGGAAGAACCTGAAATAAGGGATGGATGAAGGCATTAATGACAAAGGGGTTAGCATTCATTGCCTGCCAGGTTAAAATAAAGGAAGATCATTTAGGCATGTGTATGACAAAGCTTTTTCAGTTTCCTGAAACCAAATTTCTTAACTACTGCTGCATGCTGAAAACCCATAGCCCTTTGATAAAAGGCTGGGAAATGAGATGTGCATGTTAAATCTAAAGTAATTTTTCATTATTAATAATGTTATTAAATGTGGTATTTTGCCCTGTTTGTTTTTGTTGGGGAGGTAGATGCTCATGTTCTGCCTGTTCATCCTGTTCTTTCATGTTTTTTAATTATAAAACACCTAATAATGTGGAAGGCTGCTTGTAATAAATTAAAAATACCAGGATAAACAGAGAGGTGGTGTTGACTATTAGGCTCAATATCCAGGTTAGGTTAAAACCAGGAAAGTCTTCTTGAGCTCGTGAAGTAACGAGACTTTTCTGCAGCTTAACACAGACACAAAAGACTTACTCTCAGCTCTAGCAGAAATGCCTGAAGCATAAGGACCTGGGAAGTTCTGTTCAAGGACAGAAATAATCAGCTCACACAACATCAGATTTTGTCTGTTCAACCCTCATAAATACTGTTGCTAATTCTACACGTGACAGTGAAAAGCATTTTGCAGCCTTGTGAGGTTTTTACATTTTCAGCTCAGTGTGGTTTAACCACAAGCTTTGTAGCTTGGAAAAGAACAACCTACTTGTGCATTTCCCCAAGAGCAGATGGTTCATATACCTCTGAAACAGAGGAGATGCAGAGGCTGTGGCCAGTTCCAGTGCTGGTGCTGCCAGTCACTCTGCAAAGCCAAAGCAATGCAGCATTTAGTCACAGTTAGTGACTTACTCTCACTTCTGACAGTCTGAAACAACTGTGACTTGCCTTGGTTTTTTAATCTGGCCCTTAATGTTGTCCTTTTGATCGTACACAGAGCTCAACAACATTTAGAGCTGGGTTTAGCCAGTGTTTCTGCCTGAGGTCTCAGCAAAATTTGGATTGTTTCGTGTGTGAGCCCACATGGAACCTGAGTTATTTGGAAACCCTCATCATCGTTATCTAAGTGTGACTCTATCATTCTACATCAGGGTAATCTTTCTGGGGACCTCAGCATGGGTGAAAGCACTGAACTGAGGAGAAAATGTACTGCAGTAACCCCTGATGAGTGAATGAATGCACACTCATGCATACTTCAGCTATCTGCTTTGATATCCATATACAATAGAGCTATAGACCAGGCTCAGAATTTGACCTTCAGTATCTTACCACCAGGGCATTTGGTCCTCAACTGGTTTCTTTAGTCTTTGGCTGTTTCTGTGCTAAGTGGTGAAGAAGCCTGGTAACCCCTGCTGTGCTGGAGGAGATTGTCCCTGTATGGTGTAAGATTGGCAAACTTGAGCCCAATGTGTAATGACATGTCCTGCCAACCCTTCTTCATCAACAGAATCCAACAAGCTTCACTAAACTCCTTTAATGATGGGATAATGTTCACTTCTGTCTATCAAGGCCTCCTTTTCATTGGAGGTATAGAAGGCATCTGAATAAAATCTATCCTCTCTTGGTCATGAGATATTATATTATGTTGTGAAGTGCAGGTTTTACAGCAGAGATCATAACAATCTGTGGACAGAACTATCCCTGGAAAAGCCATTTCTGCTGCTTTTCTTCATGTTCCTATCTGCCTTTTATATCACTGTTTATTTTTGATCTTTCTGCATGGTGGTCAGAGTTCCAAGGTTATTTGAAGAGGATGTCTCTTGACTGTCTTTTGCTTGCTCAAGCCTTTGGAGTACTCAAAATGTAAAGATTTATGGGTTTTTTTGGCTCTCTTTGTCCCTCATATACACATATATATACATGTATATATCTAACTCAAAATGGCAGATTAAAGTAACTAGCACAGAGGAATCCCCATCCTAAGAACAGTATCTTCAGCTATGTTTGTGGCTTCAGTCAACATTTGTCTTTTGAGACCATGGAGGAAAAATACACAATACAAACATGAAATCAAGGAGCAGGAAGTATTTCTTCTTCTTTGGTCAAGAAGTTATGCTGACCTGTGTTCCTTCGCTACATCCTGAAAGCCAATCCACCTACAGAACATGATACTACAGCTTTGAGTAAGGGAACTTAATTCAGCAAACACAAGGCCCTGATGACTCTACGATCAGTTCTCAGAACTGACCTTTCCCCTTTGATAGATGGGAAAATATGAGGATGTGTTTTAGGAGTCTCCATAGGACTGGGCCAGATACCCAGGGTTTTAAAAAGAGAAAAGAGCACTTCCCTTTTAGGTAACAGCCTAAAACTGTTTTAACATCCCTGAATGAGTTCTCCTTCCTGTGCCAAACAATTTTCAGATTGTAAGTGGATACTTTTGCTTCTGCCTTTTGGTCACAGTTGCATTGACATGTTAGGAGCACTTGTGAAAAAAGCTTTGTCACCACACCTTAACATTACAGGAATTTGAGCACAGCACCTGCTGTGCTCTCCAGAGTGTGTTATTGAGAGCCATGCACTGAGCACCATGACAACTGTACCCTGAGTGATGTGCATACTCTCCCATCCCTTCCCTGAGGTGCAAGTCACACCTGCACTGCACTTGTCTGTTTTGGCAGAAGTTTTGTTTTAAATGCACATGCTACTATTTGTATACAGCAGAAAAAGTGAGGCTTAAAGCAGAGGTCTTGCACATGGCACAAAAGATGCAGCTAGTAAGGTTCACAGCTTCTCGGGGAGATCATTCCCTGTAAGATGAGGTTTGCTGTTATCAGAAGTTCTCTTCCAAGTGAGGAGCAAAGCTGGTCATCACAGTCTTCACACAGGAGCTTTAAATGAATTTGGGATCCAGACCACTGAGTGCTTGGACTGGACCCAGCACTGCATGCAAACACGAAGAGGGTACTGGTCCTAGTCTGTGCTGGTGAGAAGGAATGTTGCAGCCTTCTGTACTTGCTGGAATTTCCTAAGGGCTCATGACTTCTCACTCATATACAAGGCACTGCTTTGGCCTACCAAGAGTTGACAAAAGCTTGTGTAATGGGGAACAGGTCATCTGTCAGAATAGGGGGAAAGTGCCCTGGAAATGGAAGCAGTGGGGTGGGGTAGGAAGCAAGAGCTTGGCATCTGTCAAGAGCCCCTGGAGCTCTCCAAGCCCAGTGTGCCAGTTGTGGTTTGGTAACTTCAACCAAAGTCTACAGGAAAGTCCCTGGAGTTCTTCCCTTCACACAATAGTGTAACATCTTTCTGTTATAGGACTCACTTGTAACTAACTCTATTTGCTCTTCTCAAGACTTGAGAGCAATCTGATGACGATGACACTGTTGTAGAGAATGGCAATTATTTTATGTAACTGACATACTGCTGACATACAAGTCCAGTTTGGTAGTGTCCACGTATGAGGAGGGATAAAGCTTTTGGGGGAATGCAAAAAAAATAAGCATGGAGGGCTGAATGGCAGAGGTGCAGTTGGTGTAGTTTCACACCAATGCATAGTTCTTAGATCTTGCAGGGAGCAGCTTACAGTATTTTGGTGCAACCAGGAGTCGTGATACTTCCCTGAGTAACAGGATCTCATTGCTGACAGTATCAGCAGAGACTCACAGAGGGGAATGGCTGTCTGCTCAAAAAACACTGATGGAAACCTATTTAGCTACACCAGGGTGACCATTCTGTGACTCTTGTGAACAGCCTGGCATTGTTTTCACGCTGGGCTGTATCATATGACAGAATTCCAGGCTGTGCCAACGTAAGGCTGCTGTGTAATCAACTCCTCAGCTGCAGGAGGAATGCTGCTAGCTGGGGCTTCCTAGGTTATGTGACCTAGGATCTAACTGTTTCTATTCTGTATGTTGTCCTGAATCCAGACTGGGACACAGTTAGGACCCAACTTCTATGGGATGAGCCTGTAGGTGGGTTTTGACTAACTTCATTCATTTGTGTAGGTGTGAAAATCTAGATGCTCTGCATTAGCTGGATGGAAAGGATGTACCCAGAGCTGACTATGCTACTATGTGATTGAAGGACAAAGGCAAGATTTCTTCTCCAACACTGCATTGCAGGGCTGGTTGTCAGTAAGGATTCTCCTTCACCCATGGGAAGAAGAGACAGGGAGAAGGATCAAAGCTTGGCAAAACAACCAGGATTCACTACAGCTTCTAGTGGGGCTGGTGGTGTGCAAACCTGGCTAGAATTGGTCCCTGTAGCTCCAGTACAACAAGAAGCATGGAAAGAGAAAAGCTGGCTCTAAAAACCAGTCACACGAAGAGAGCAAATCCATAGAAGCCACAAAATGCCTAGTACTAAGGAGTGAAAGCAAACCTCAGCAGGTTTGTTGTGCCTCAATGCCATCCTCGAGGAAGAAAAATGAATTCACTCGTCATACTGAACATTTTCAAGCTGGATTTGTCACTGCAGCCATGAAGTAAAGTGGCACTACTTGTCCAGTAGGTCACTCCCCTTCCCCACACATATGAAATACAGTGGGGAAGAAATCAAAGCTCATGTGGCACACAGAAAAATGTGTTTAAGTTGTGCTTTCTGCAGGAATCAAGTGACTGTGTGGTTACAACACAAGGGTGTAATCAAAGGGGTGCAATGGTGGTACTGCTGCACAGCCATTTTCAAAGGCAGTTTTTTTCAGATGGAATTTTAACCTCAGCCTCAACTCGTTATTTCTTCCTAAAAGAGGTGTCAACTAGTAGCAGCTCTGCAGGATGCTGAGCAACCTCCCATGACCATTAAATGACATTATTTTTCCAGACAGTTACCATAAATAACATTTACTGTTAAAACACGTGATAAAAACCCTATTACATTTTTTTTCCTCTGTTTTGAAAGAAATGCCTTTCTACAATTCATGATTAAATCTGGTTAAAATATTCTGGAATGGAGCTTTTGTGACAAGACTTTTCTGCTGTAAATTGAAACAGAGAAAAAATAAACAAAGTATCTTCTTTGTCAAGGAGGTTTAAAATTGCCACAGTCAAAAGTCAGAACTTCCACATAATCTGAAATGACCAAGAATATTTGTACCATGTAATGTTTGGTGGCAAAAGACACTTCAGAAAAGTCACATCACCAGACAAAATTAATTCAAAGGCAATCATGTATTTTTTTTCTTTTATTCTAGATGTCATGTTGCACTTGAAGGCTCTTGTCTTTCTCATGGGCCTCCTCAATAGGCTCCCCTGGATCAGGTGGCCTGTAGGAGACACTGACCACAAGGTTCCCTTTGTTGTCTCAGTCTCTGATTCTTACCCCTAAGCTTTTGACCTGCTCATGGATATTCTTCAGACACAGCTCTATCCATATCTCACTGTGGAGGGGAGCAAGGACCCTCTTTCCCCTTAATTATGGAGGAAAAAATATTAAGGTATAAATTTGGTCACTCTTCAGCATCACACTGAATTTGACCCACAGCCACTGAAATGGAAACTGCAAAACAATCAGTTCTGGGGCTGGAAGAAGATTTTTTGGGCAATGTTTCTGAATCATTTTGCTGCAGCACTGTCATCTTTGTTAGTTAATACTGCTTTTAGCAATGAAACTACTTTGGGTAGAACTCAGAACTTCTCTGCCTTCTTAGAAAAACAAAATTATGCTGGTTTGTATTTTTTCCTCATGCAGGCTGCATTTGTTTGCACACAAGATGTGAATAATGAAGGAGTCTACAAAATTCAGCTGGCGAAATTCTATCAGAGTTTGCAAGAAACAAAACAAAAACAGCCCATCAAGTAAAAATGGCTGATTGATGCAAAAGGCAACACAGATGGAGGTAATGGGGTTTCAAAAGAGGAATTAGAGAAGATCTGAATGGAAGCTCATAAATCTGCAGCAATTCAGCTTTGCCAAGAATTGCAGTGGGGAATCCTCATTACAGGAGATATTTCCGTGCTGTGCTCACCCATTAAAGCTTTGCCAGGGCAACCACTGGTAAGGCATGATGGAGTGGTGAGGGTGAGACCCAGAGATCAGCATTCCTGAGCCCTGCCAGGCTTTGCTGTGACTCACAAGGTAGCCTTGACTGAGTCACTCTTTGCCAGATGCTTCCACCTGACCTCGTCAAGGTGCCGCAAACAAGGAAGCAAAACAGACTGCCTTTGGCAACTCTGGCAAACAAGTTTGATCATGTTGTATTCCAACTTCTCCCATGCCACCAGATGAGAAGTGTGGCCAAGGAAGAAGCTTTAGGCCAGGCCAGGCCATTTTTAGGGTTGGGGGTTGTTGCCCTGGCATGGCAGAGACACAAAGGAGTTGTTTGTAGCAGAGGAGGACAAGGGAGGCTGAACATAGAAAGTGGAGAACCTGGTTAGTGGAAAGCCCTTTGTATGTAGGCAGTAGAGAAGCCAGTGGCTCAGCAGATCTCATGGGAAGGACCAGTGAGAGTGGAGGATGCAGAGCCCCAGGGAGGGAGCCACGTCAACATATGAAACAACCTCACACCACACTAGCTCAGCTGAAATACTTAGATAGAAGCTAGCCTTAAATCTTCCACCAAACAGGAAAAAGAGATCACTTCTTCTAACAGTGGCCTGATGAATCTGGGAGAGCTGAAAATCTGGGGATTATTCTGCTTTATTCCACCAGTTTCTCACCAGAGGGCATGACGCATTGCTAGGCTGGGAAGGGCTGTCCTTGGTGTGACAATCCCTCTGTCTCCAGGCAGTTGCTGTGACATGCTCTTTCTCGTCTACGTGGGCAGCATCATCTATGCTAGAAAAAGATTATCAGGAGTTTCTGAAACACTTCACTTGGGGTTGGGTTTTCCTGAGGGTTTCTTGCTGTACTACCTCTCCATAGCATCTCTTGTACCACCACCTCTGACCACTAACACTGGGCTGGACTAACATGACTTGCAAAGCCTAGAAAAAGAGCCGAGACATGAATGGTGCTTGGCCAGACCTGCAAACTTAGGGGAGAAGGAGCCATAATGACCCTTCTCCCTCCCTGAGCTTCACCTCCCCTCACAACCCAGTGCTGGCTCTGGATCAAACTTCCCTGTTACATTACAGGTGATAACACTGTCATTAATCACATGGCTGCATCCAGTATTTATGCATAGAAAATTGAACCTGTATTCCAGGTTACTTAAAATCCCTCCTGAGTGCCAGCAGAGGGTTAGCTTTTGGCTGCAGCTGCACAGATCCCATTACCAGTAAGGATCTTTGCTATCATCTGTGGGGGAAATTTTCAAGAAGGGGCTACCCTGTAGAGCTGGGTGGGTTTGGATCAGCTCACATCTCATACAGAGCCATATATAACTGCCAATAAACTCAGACCAGGAGCTCCCACTGCAGTTGGCTGCTTAGACACAAACACAGGCAAGAAGCCACGTCCTGAGTGCCTCCCCACCCCCAGCTCCCCCTGGGCTCTGTGAGGGCAGTGAAATGCTGGAGGGTTTGGGGTGAGCCTCAGCTCTGCTGGGCTGAGGAAGGTAAACCCATGTGAGCAAGCTCTGTGTTCTCTGTTTTCTGTTCCTGTGACCCTTCAGTGACACCCGAAAGCTTCAAGGAGTGATTCATAAAACCACATTTATAACAGCTGCACTAATGGAGCTGCAGGAAGAGGTGTCTAGAAACCTTCACAGGTATGGGCTAAGCCCAGGTGCATACCACAGGTAACACAGAAAGCTGTCCTGAACTGTTTGTCCTAACCCACAGGCCAGGTTGTATTGCAATAGGGAGGTCTCTACAAGGCTGTAGAGCCTTCCCAGCACTCCAGCAGTCACCCAGGGAGGTGGTGGACATCCCTCTGTGTGAGGTCTCCCCCTGACACCACAAACAGAGCCATCCTTCAGAGAGGGAGATACATCCATGCAGTAAGTGCCTCTCTTGTTTCTGGTCTGTGACTCTGCTAGTGGAACATGTTTGCCAGTTTTAATCCCTGGATAGCACAGTGAAGCCTTATGTCCTTTGTGCTGCTTCCAGCTACAGCATTGCTTTGCTAAACATATTAAGTGTTAGAGTTTTTGTCTCTCTTGGTAGAACCAGATAAAAATAATACTTATCCTGGAGCTGACCCATATGAGCTAGTGAAACATTGACAACTCCCAGTTGTCTTTGAATAGATACATTTCAAAGTATTGCCCAAATACTTTGGAACAATATTCAAGCTATGTTTTATTTGTGAAATATTTTTTTTTGATGTTTGCAAAATATTTGATGTCTGCAAGCTATTGGGTTGGACTCTCAGCTTATGTTGAGTAACATCCTTCGTGGCTGCAGGACTAAAGCTTCCCTCCTAACAACCAGTGACTTGCACACCATTGTCCTTCTCTTTTGGCTCTTCTGCAGGTAATTTATGCTAAATTCATGAAGCATTTGCAGGATGGTTTCTAATCACCAGTAGAAAAACCATTATGTTATCTCAGAAGTTGCAGTAAATGAAATTATGTGGTTTTATTTGCAGTGCACCTAAATGCTTTGTTTGCTCTTTGAAAAGAGCTATAAGCTAATTTTCTCTTTCTGAAACTATTAATGGGCATATTTTTTGTCACAGCCAGAGTTGCATATATTACGTGACAAGCTGTCTTGTTAAATTCCTGTGAGCAAATCAGCATTTTGTACTGCAGGTGCAAATTCTTCTGGAGCCAGTGGGGATAGCAAGTACATAGCCAAAAGCTGTGTTTGGCCTGTTGAATTGAATTCCCAGACCCTTAGATGACCAAAGAGGACAAGGGGGAAAACAGGAGTGATAAACTGTGGTCTGATAATGCACTGTTACGCTGGAAGGATATAGGGACATATCTTTATGGACACATAACTACTCAACAGTGCTGAGAAAAACTGGGGAAAGTGAAAGACATTTGGGAGGCAGGAAAAGAGATGCAGCAAGGGGAAGCAGTGGGAGAGCATGACTGTACCCACTGTCAGAGTTTCAGTGCACCAAAGCCAGGGTGCCTCACCCCATAATGACACAGCCAAACGGAAAGATTTGCTTTCTTTTGTATCTCCACCCAGTTAGATAAAGATATGGTTAATGAAAGCCACGTCACACCTGTCTGCTGGCACCTTTTCCTTTCTCATTACATGTGTTACCTTCACAGAGAGATTTATCTTGGCATAGAGATAAAGGCAGGTTTTTTTGTTTGTTTTCTGTTTTCTTTTTAATTTTAGAGGAAGTGTTTCATACCTGAAAGGTGCACATTACAGTTGCTTTTACTTTCTCTAAACTTAACTCTGGTGGCAAAATAGGAGCTGCTGAATTTGTTGTGTTTGATCTGCTAGAGAATAAATATGTATATAAAAAGTTGGGGCTGGACAGATTATAACCCTCTGACAATAGACTATTAAAAGCCATGAGGTGAAAAACATGGATATCTTAAGGAATTTCATTAAATGAGAAATATTTATGGGTTTGGTTTTAATATTTTCACTTATCTTTTTGTCTTTTTGCATATGTTATTTGGAAGGAATTTTAATTCACCTCTAAATACTTATTAATGCAACTGGAAACACTTCACTGGTTCTAGATCAGCATCTTTCATCAATATCTTCTCTGAGGAAATCTTCATTATTTCTGACAGACAACCCAAATCAGAAGAACAGAGTTTGACCTACAATGAATTAAGGATGCAGACATGGCTCAACTGAGAAATCACAGGTTTCACTTAATGGTGGAATTTTCTGTCCTGAAGCAAAAAATCCTTCTTGAACATACCATGTGTTCAGATGAGAGAATATTTTTTCAACTTCAGGCCTCTAGCAGAATGATAAAACTCCTCATGTTGAAACTACAGGTGCTTCATGCAACACTGAGTAAATTACTCCAGAGTGAGTTTGGCTGGGAATAAGTGACAGTACTTTTATTCATTGCACAAGCACCTCAGTCAGTCTGTCTGCTCAGGTTTCTGGAAACCTCCATGGTCTGATTCACTGTTTCCTTACTGTTTGTTCTGGGACTGGGAGTAACTACACAAACATGATGTTGATGCAATATTGTAGGGAGTATCTAGGCTAATCCCTGCATTCAACTTCTGAACATGTTTGTTGAGAGAAAGGGGCTGGATTCCTGACTGTCTTCTCTCCTATGCTGTCTGTAAGCCTATGGAGATATAGACACACATAAAGAGTTTTACACTGATTTTCTAGCTCTGAATCACCATGTGTAAGCCACTGAAAGAGATAATTTCTAGTGTACAGTGAACATGTTCTGACAATTGGCATAAAGACATGGCTAGAACAAAAATGTATTATCAGACAGAATCCTCTTACACATTTGCAGCTTCTGAGAAATCATCTTTGTCTTCTAAATAAGCTCAGGTAGTTGGGCTAACATCCTGGGGTTTGTATTGATGGCTTGGTGGTGCTTTCAGGAAAGAAGTAGAATTTGCTTCCCTCCAGATTTGCTCTAATATGTCCAGAGATATAGCTGTTCTGCCAAGATTCTTCTGGTGACTCAGGGTTTAGTTGGAGGGCCACTACAGGAGCCAGAAACATGCTTTTAGGGATCTGTGCCACTTCATAATAGGCATTTCAGGCAGGATCCATCTCCACTAACATGAGCAGCTTCATCTACGCCTGAGCTACTCCTGTACATCCCATTCCCTTAGCTGTGAGAAACATCTGACCTGTTCCTGATATCTGCCTTATGAAGAAAGGTAGGAAATCCTGCTTCCTTCCATCAGCTGTGAAGGGATCCATTCAGCACACTCAGATGTGGAAGTCTGCAGCCAGTTTGGCCATGGGACATCCCACCCTTTGCAGCTGGGCAAGCAGCAGGATTTGACACAAGTAGCTTATTTACAGTAGCAGAATATGTGAAGGAAGAAAACAAAAAAACCCCAGCAGACCTTTCAGACCTGCTTTCCAGTTCCTGATTCTCCAGGGAGTGTTGTGTTGGTTTTGGAGACATTTATGAGGGAGGAGGATTTAACATTTCCTTTAAGCACTGCAAAGCTTCTAAGGGCAGGGTGGATGATGGTTGCAAGTCTTTTTAGGAAAGAAAACCTCCACTTGTATCTCTCTGCAGACATTGCCACTCTCAGTTGCAAAGCAGTGGTATGGAGACCAGAAGGGTTTCCTGATTAATCTCCCAGCCAGAACTACAAACACATGAACAGTTCTCTAGAAAAACACAGCTAGAAAATTGCATTTCCTGGCACTGGCTGTGTGACATCAAACTGTAGGTGGATGTGTTTTGATACTGTGTATGTGGCCTGAGGACAGGCAGGATGATGATCATGATCCATGGGACTCAGGATGCATCCAAGGGAGACAGCTATGGCTTTCTGCCAGCTTTGGAAGGCTGTGACTGTTGACAAAGGTCTTCAATGACTGGAAGAAAGCAAATGTCACACCTGTAGTGTGAGAAAGGATCCAAGGAACTGCAGGCTGGTTGGCCTAACCTGAAAAAATTAGGAACACTTGTTCTGGAAGCTGTGACTGGATACATGAAGAACCAACAGATAACTGAGAGTAGTCAGCATGAATTTAGCAAGGACAAATCATGCCTGATGACTCTGCCTGCCTGCTGTGCTGAGGTGATTGGCCCAGTGAACAATAATCATATAATCATAGAATTTTAGGGATTGGAATGGACCTTACAGATCATGTAGTCCCAACCCCTGCCCTGGGCAGGGACACCTCCCACCAGAGCAGGTTGCTCAAGGCTCATCCAACCTGGCTGTGAACACTGCCAGGGTTGGGGCAGCCACAGCCTCCCTGGGCAACCTGGGACCGTGGCTCACCACCCTTACAGGGAAAACCTTTTTTCCTAATTTCTAGCCTAAATTTGCCTTCCTTCAATTTGAATCTGTTGCCCCTTGTCCTGTCACTGCAGCTCCTAACAAAGAGTCCCTTTCTTGCTTCCCTGTAGCCCCTTCAGCTCCTGGAAGGTGCTCTGAGGTCTCCACACAACCTTCTCTTCTCCAGGCTGAACAGCCCCAACTCCCTCAGCCTGTCCTCATAGCAGATATGCTCTGTCCTCTTATCAACTTCATGGCCCTCGAGGGACAAGGAGAGAGCAAAGCTCATTACAAAGATGTTAACCAGTACTGGCCCTAGTACTGACCCCTGAGTGAGGCCATTAGCAACCAGTTCCCAGTGTAAGTTGTACCTCTGACCACACACCTTCAAGCCCAGCGATCAAGCCAGGTTTCCATCCACCATGCAGTCAGCTCATCTGTGTCAGCAGTTTTTCTCTAAGGATGCTGTGAGAGGCTACAGTGAAGACCAAGGTCAAATCAAGAGGCAATTGGCAGAGGCTGCAACAAAGGGAATCCTGATCAGATAAAATGAAAACCAAACCTCATGGCATGGTTGATTCTGGAATCCTTGTCCTTGGAAATGCTGACAACACACCTCCCCAGTGCCCTGAGCAATATGTTCTGAGAGCCCCATCCAAGTGAAGGGGTGGACCAGAGGGATGAGACACCCAGAGAGGTCCTTTCCAAACTGAATTATTCTGTGATCTCTTCTATGGTGTATGTGTTTATACGTAGGTGTGCAGGAGACTTTCAGTACCATCTCTGGCCTTGTGTGGGAGGCTGTTTTGTACCTTAATTCAAAACAGTCATGTCTGGCTTTCTCTGAGAGAAGAGACAACCTTCTGAGAGCTGATAGTTTTTTGTTTCCACTTCTGTTATGGAGATGTTGGGATCACAAAGTTTACCACCATGTGCAAGACTAATTACCACCTATTTGAGAAAAGGAATATGGGGCTGTATTGCCTTCTTACAGGTCAGGTGTGGAAGCTGCCTGGGCAATGGGAGGAGGCCTGAGCTATCCTACAGAAGAAGGGAGGAAGGACAGAGCTGTCAGTCTACTGCTTATCACCCCCAATACACATCTCTGCTTTGTGTGGGAGCTCGTTGCTTGTTCCACCCCTGCCCCTGCTCTAAAATAAAAGATAATAGCATTTCAACATGGCCTTGCCATGCAGAGGCAGCTAAAGAGAAATCACAGCAAGGACAGTTCTACAGAGAACAGCAGTGAGGGGCAGTATGTACCTTCTGTGATCTCAGGATAGGAAATGGAATAACCTTTAAGGGCTCAGCCAACAGTAAACATTTTTTGTGACATCACCAGTGTTTCATCTAAGAAACTCATGATAATATTGCCTCCAATATCATAGAATTATAGAAGTTTAAGGGTTGCAATGCACCTTATAGATCATCTAGTCCCAACCCCTAAATATATCATACAGAGATCAATTTATTATGGTAGAGATAATGCCTGTGGATGGATAGGAAGGCTCCACATTGTGGGGCTACATCCATATACATGTCTGATGATACAAGCATTCATATCTGTGCTCATTCTGGACCTCAGAGGTACAACAAGCAGAGCTCCTCTGACCCATTTTACAGCAAACCCATCTACTGTGAGAGTCCCTTTGTGATCAGAGGAGAGATAGAGGTATTTCCAGAGAGTAATTTCTCTCTTTTGATAGCATATCTTCAGAATTGATTTTGCATCTTCCTGGCAGCACTTGTTTCTTTCCAGCTCCGGGAAAGGAAGTGTGGGTGACAGGCTCAAATGAGACATCTGCACTGTAGACATCGATGGTGCAGATCCATCTCACCCGGATTTTAGGGTGTTGGGGCAATTGTCCTGGCTGTCCTTCCATAGGACATGCACCAGTACCCCTTGTGGCAGGGGCTGCATGTGAGCTCAGGCCCTGGTGCCCAGACCTTGCCCCAGCTATGCTGTAGTTGTGCCAATGAGTTTGTCCCCATCACCTGCTGATCCTGACTTGTTCCCTGGACTTCCCATATTGACTTCACACCTGACCCTGTTGCTCCCCTCTGAAAGGCTTGATTCAGTCACCTCAGCTCCAATGCCACTTGGTGTTGGCAATCCTGCTTAGTCACAGAATCATAGAATCAACCTGGTTGGAAGAGACCTCAAAGATCATCAGGTCCAACCCTGCTGTGGTCACTAGACCATGGCACTAAGTGCCACATCCAGTCTCAGCTTGAAAACCTCCAGGGATGGTGAATCCACCACCTCCCTGGGCAGCACATTCCAATGTCTGATCTCCCTCTCTGTAAAAAATCTCTTCCTAATATCCAACCTAACCCTCCCCTGGCAGAGCTTGAGTCTGTGCCCTCTTGTCCTGCTGCTGGTTGCC
>NW_008683947.1:0-6412 GCF_000695815.1 Acanthisitta chloris | reverse complement strand
CAGCGTCGAGTGCAGGGGCAGAATCACCTCCTGGTCCTGCTGACCACACTGCTCCTGATACAGGCCAGTCTTGAGCTGATGCTCCAGTAGTGTCCCACAAACCCTGCACCAGCCCCAAGGGGATGTCACAGCCACTCGAAGGGCTCTGAAATGCTGTCAGACATCAACAGACAGGCAGCTGGACTCAGTCTCAGGTGTCTAAAGCATAAGTGTCTGCATGAGAGCAAGGTGTATAAGCTCTTGGCACAGCCAAAAAAGATCTAGACCATCTAGTTAGTGGAGTCTGGAGAGCAATTTTGTGACCAAATGCTGGGGTCTACCTCAGGAGAGCCTTGCTAGGCTGCACCAACTCTATGTGCTCAGTCTTCCTTGGCTGCCATTGGAGTTTAAACTGTATCTCACATCCAGGCACTACAATTTAGGCAAGCTAAATCCTCCCCATGGTGACTAAAATTAGAAGAAATAAATACATTTATGAGAAAAAATATGAAAACTATCACTGTGCGTGTTAAACATTATGATTTTCACCTCAGAAGTATAGCAAGGCAAAAGCTTTGTGGATATTTAAAGCTCAGGAACTGTGCATGCAGTCACAGACTCCCAGTGTATTATATACACTCTCATAAAACACATCCTTTGTTTATAGTCATATGGATTTACAAACACTCCCTGAAAGAACAGGGACACACTCATTGTATACAATATATTTTTTGCTTCTGTAAACTGTAAATGTGGAATTATAAATAACAATTTGGGATATTTTTCATATGGTTTCCTTCATTCTGTGAGTCTATCACTACAAGTAAATGAAAATATTGCTAGTGTATAATGATGATCTTTTTGCCCAGTCTCCTCTGCTCAGTTCCACAGTATTGTTATATCCTTCTCTGTTGCCATAGAAATGATTGATATGTCCAATCACAGTATTCTTGCCATAGCCTTCCCTCTACATATTGTGTATCTTGCTCTTTAAACCAGATTCTCAGTTGGCTTTTTGATATTTTGGGTAATGTTCTCAGAGAGGACAAAAAACCAACAAACTTTGGCTTTGAGAGGACTTAAACTAACCCAAAATACAAAGTTGCATATATTAATAAAATCATCTCCATGATTTTACTGTAAGCCTTGTGACATTTGTTGCTTTTATTAACCCCTGGCTTTGCAAGTGATGACTTTGTGAGAATCTTAGCATCTTCTCATGCGAAACAAGTATTTGCATTGTTTAAAGCTTCCTAGCCATGGAACTTGAAAACACAAAAGCAAATTTAAAGAGCTGCCTTTTGAGGAGACCTGCTGATTTCAGGGGGAATGAGTTATGATTCTGCAGATTCAACTTTTCCTCTCAAGAAAGAAGGAGGAAAAAAAAAAGAACTACTCGAGCTCTTCTTTGACATGATGCAATGAATAGAGGTCAGATTGACGAGTTTAATTTTGCTTCACATGTTTCAGAACTTAGTAATGCAAGCCAGTTACTTCCAGACTCAGATGTCCATTCCACAGCAGTTTATCACGCTAAGAAATACCCTGGGGCTGTCTGGGCTTCCTTTCCACTGGCTTTCACTTCCTCCCCAGCAATGCCTGCAGGGATTTGGCACCAGCCAGACCTCCCTTCCCTGTCTCTGGACAATAAGCCTTTTTTTCCCCCCTTTTTCCCCCCCATTCCTTTACCCAGAGCTCTATGAAGGCCCCTACACAATCCTCTGTACATCCTCTATGCAGGAGAGAGGGCTTTCTGTTCATCTGAGGCATTTGCAACACATGAGTGCTTTCTGCTCAGACCAAAGGAAACCAAATGCAAAGAAACCAACACAAGCTGGGTCTTGGGAAAGGGGGCTGGATAGCTTTGCACCCCCTGCTACCTCCTCTTGAGATCATTAGCATTTGGTTCATGGCCCAAAGGACCATCTAGGCACAGGGTGGCTCAGCCAGCAGCAAAAAGAGCTTTTGGTGCAGTTGGGGCATGGCATGGATGGACCTCAAAACTGTCACTAAACCTCTTTCTCCATCTCTTGTCTTTTCAGGGGGTTGTGTGCTGATGCTGCCTGGAATACAGAGTTCTAGCAAATGCCACTAGGTGGCTCAAGATTGAACCTCTGCAGGCAACAGCTTTCAGTGGGATGTGCCTGTGTGGGGGGCAGGAATTTGGGAATTATCCTTGGGCGGTGCGCACCACCCTCATCGCCTGGGAGGCTCAGATCTTGGTTGCAGATGCTGGAGGAGGGAAAGGGGCATCCCAGCAAACCCTCTGAGATGGGAACGAGCTCTTTCTGTTTTCTCACATGAAATGAAACACTGGGAGGTTTCTCTTGATTTATTCCTTGAGAATTGGGACTAGAGATAGCCTTGAGCCTACTAGTCCTCCCTGGAACACCAGTCACGCCCCCTCCTACCTGTGTCCCCCTCCCTCGCTAAAATGAGAATGTGTATTATTGTTCTCTTCTAAGCTTTATCAAAGGCAATTGTTGCCATCATCAGGGGCTCATTTTGACCCAACTTTGTCTTGAGAATCCATCATGGATGAAAGGTCTGAGACCAACACTGGAAGCAGATGACAAGAGTGATAAGTTTTATGCCTGCCAACCTTTCTGACCTCCTTCCCAGGGGTGCCCTGAAGTAATCAGTTACTCCCCATTTCTTGCTTCCCTCCACACCAAACCTCTGTGTTTTCTGCCCATTCTTGTTCACTCTTATTTTAGGATGCTCCTTGGGTTGCCCTTCTCTCCATACATGGGGCTTTACATGTTTTCCTGCAGCAGGAGCTCTGCAGGCATCTCTTTTCCTCCTCTGCCAGACAATGCAATTCCACATCCCAGGAGGGCTGTGTCCCTGTTCCCTTTCCCTCTCTGATACTTGTCTGGGCATCAAATAGCTCTGTCCTACCTGCCACCCGCCCTGAGCTGCCCCTGCTGCCCATGCATCTGAGGGGATGCTGTGGGCAGGAGCTGGGAGGAGGAGAGAGGCAGAATGCACAGCTCAGCCCTGCCTGGAAAACCTCTCCCTCCCTGGGGAAGCCGGGCCTGAGTTTGTCAGGGTGTCAACACCTCAAAGGCAAGGAGGAGGAGGAGGGGGAAAGAGAAGATAGAGGCATTGTTGAGCAAGAAGGTGCAAGTGGGTGCCATCAGCCAGTTGTTTGAACTATAAACAACTGTGGCGAAGCTGGGAGCTGTAGCTATGCTAAAGAGTTGGCCCATCCCCCTACTGTGGTGTTTCCATTCCCCTTTCCCTCCCCCACAGTCAACAAGGCTTTGGCCAGCGATACCTTCCCTGACATTTTGGATTTGATTAGATAGCAACGTACATCCTATGACATGTAGGCAGGGGAGCACAGCAACGCTGGCAAGCCAAGCATGTGGTCTCACAGCTCTGACAGCAAGTCAAATATATCCCCCCACACCCTCAAAAAAATCCTCATTTAGGGCCAGAAACAGCAAAGGTAACACCAAATCTCTTCTGTGGTAGAGCATGGGGAGATTTCATTTGGCTTCTGCACAGCAACTACCAGAGCTCCCACTAACCATCGACAAATTAGGTGTTTGTTTTAAAGTGTATAAATACACTTATTCCCAACTTTGCTTTTATTGAGAGAAAAGGGATGAAAAACGAATTCATAAGCCCCACCTAAAGCCTCTTCCCCAGTGTTGGCTCTGCCTCAGCTCTCTCCCCACAAACATTACCTGCCTCCCCCCAGAGGGCTCCTCCTGTCTTCCTCATTTTTAGGGTGGAGGCTAATAAGCCTTCCCAACCCTGGTAAGTCAGGATTAATTAACCTGCAGATCCCTGCAGGCTTCCAACACCTGCTAACTGGGAGAATCCAGCCAGGCTCTCACGGTGGTTTTTTGTTTGGTTTTTTTTTCCTTTGCACACAGCAAGCTTTAGCACCTGGAATAAGGGAAGGTTATAAACTCTGGCTTGGCCTGGGTGCTTGACAATGAAGGAGAAAAGATAGGGGGAAGTAATATTTTGTAGGGTCTGTTTTCTTTCCTTTGTTCTTTCTTTTTTTTTTTCCCCTTTTAATTTACACCAGCAACCTCTTTTGCATGGGAGGGGCATCTGCTGGCAAGCAGCTCTGTTGCATGCCACTACCACCTTTCTGAGGCTGGGGGAGGCACTTTTAGCTGAGTTCTCTCTGCTAATGGGCAGCCCTCTCTCCTGGCTGGTGGTTGCCATCTGTGGCAGACGTTGCAGAGCATGTAGTCAGTCACTGTGGGATGCAGTTAGCTGGTGCAACAGCTCTCTAGGGACTGATTTAGGACCACTATAGTAAGGACAGTTGGAGTTAATTGGATTTTTTTCCCCCAACCTGGGTTTCCAGATGTGACAGGGCAGCATTGCTTTATTAACCTAGCCCTGTTCATCCATGCTCCCTGTTACAGAGGAAGGGATTTCTTTTTGTTTTTCCTCTTGATGTTGAATCACAGCTTAGTGGGGGTTGTTTCCTGCCAGTTTCTGAACAAGTGCCAAGAGGCCTTCCTTGCCTGCTGGAATTTAACAGCATGCACTGAGCAGGGGTGCCACCCTGCTGAATGCTGGCATTTTTCATTTTAGTGAACACTTCTTGTTATCTTCTCTAGTAAATGACTCATTTCGGTGGACTGGGCAAACCAGAAAAAAAGAATTTCCCTGGCAACATTCTTCAGTGACTCATTCAGGTGGATAAAGCTTTTACAGATGTCCCCTCATAGCTAACAGAACCCTGGCACATAGCTTGTGTGCAGAAGAGTGAAGATGGTGTTCTGCTGCCTCCCATGCCACAAGAGCCTTGGCCACTCTGCCAGAGAATTGCCATCACCCAGCCCTTCCCTGCCCAGGTGTTCGGCTCTGTCTTGGCATCAGCTTTGGTGCTCTCTGTGTCCTCTCCACAGCCATTTCATCACCCTAAGGGGATGAAAACAAAGAGCTGTTTTCTGCTAGTGCTTTGAGGGCCATCAGGGAGGACATATGGGCCCACCTGGGTGGGAAGATGTTCAATCACTGTAGAGCAGCAGCCTTGGTTCATCCCCCAGTGCTGCTCACAGGTCACACGTTCTTCACAGCACCTTTCTGGGAGAGATGAGAAACAAAGGCCCAAGGGGAGCTTAAATGACCTGCTGAAGGTTATATTACAACAAACGTAGCTTTTTTTCAGAAGTTTTGCTAGAGTTTTGTACCAAAACATCCAAAAAATGACTTGCATGCTATATTGATTTGGACAATCCTGTTCATGGACAGCTTGGCCCCATATGCACTGTGACCCACTCCTAGGGCAAAGGAGTGTGTTTCAGAGAGCAGAAATTGTCTTCTGCCATGGCCATTGATCCTTTGCATTCTGCAGTTATTCCCTGAGGAATAAGTGTTCCATCTTGATCTGTCCTGAAGACCTTTAAGTGAGGATGAAGGCTTGCCTAGTACCGTGCACAATACCACTTCAAAGCCAGAGTAGAGAACATCCTTCAGATCAGCAAGGTAAGTCTGTGTTCTTCACAGTCCAGGCAAGGGTGGTGGGTGCTCCTTCCAACCCAGGTGGCTCCAGCAGGATCCCGTGCTTAAAAGGACACTCCACCCACCTGCAAACAACCATGGCAAAGGCTTTAAGAAATGTGGCTCTGGAGCAAGAAGAACCACACACAATGCCATTGAATAAATGTCAGAGACTTTGTTCTCTTGGAGACCCTAGACCTGTGGACACATCTCCTTGTGCCTGGTCACTTCTTTCTCTTCACACTTAACCTCTCACCTTTTTTAATTTTTTACCCCATATACCATCAACAGGACAAATTTCCATTTGCATGGAGAGCAGCTGCCCCTTCTCTACCACCCACCCATCAGCCACAATATTTTTTCCATCCTAAATGATTCCATGATTCTATATAGCTCTTCTTTCACTAGCAGCTGGAGGTTAGTACCAGAATAGTGCTTCTCCTTACAAACTCCCTACCTGCCCTCCCACACATGCAGTTTCCCCACGAAGAATCATCCCCAGCATCCTGTACTTGGCTTGCCTAAAGGCTGCTGCTCTTTAACTAGAAGACATGCTTCTGGCATTCCTCCTGGGAAGCGAATTACAGTCATGCTGGCAGCTGCCCTCTGCCCCTGTCTATTGCAATAGCTCAAGATGATGCCAGCAGGCTCTGGGCTGCATTAGGAAGAGGGTCATCAGCAGGTCGAGGGAGGTGATTATTCCCATCTGTTCAGCACTGGCAGACACATCAGGGGTGCTGGGTCCAGTTCTGAGCTCCCCAGTACAACACAGACAGGAACTTAGTGCAGCAAGTCAGTGAAGGGCCATGAAGATGATGAAGGGACTGCAGCATGTGACAGCAAGTTTGCAGATGACACAAAGTTGTGGGGGAGTGTGGATCTACTGGAAGGCAGGAGGGCTCTGCAGAGGGACCTGGAGAGGATGGACAGATGAGCTGATTCCAACAGGATGAGG
>NW_008683946.1:0-233 GCF_000695815.1 Acanthisitta chloris | reverse complement strand
GGGGAACACTGGGAGCCACTAAGGAGTGACTGAGATACTGGGAAGGCACTGGGAGAGACTGAGGGTGTACTGGGAGCACTGGGATGACACTGGGAGGGACTGCAGGTTTACTGGGATAACACTGGGAAGTACTGGGACGCACTGGAATGACCCTGAGGTCACCCCCAGCCCCTGCCATGAGGTCAGAGGTCATCGCCCTCCTCCCAACCCTCCTCATGCTGCTGCTGCTGCCT
>NW_008683945.1:0-676 GCF_000695815.1 Acanthisitta chloris | reverse complement strand
GGAGGAAGAGGAGGACAAGAGGAAAGGAGGAGGAGAGGAGGAGGACGAAGGGGAGGAGGAAAAGAGGAGGAAGAAAAGAGAAGGAAAAAAGGAGAAGAAAGAGGAGGAAGTGAGGAGAAAAGAAAGAAAAGGAGGAAAAGAGGAAGAGAGGAGAAAGAGAGGAGGAGGAGGAGGAGGAGGAAAGGAGAAGGAAAAGAGGAGAGAAAGAGAAGGAAAAGAGGAGGAAAGGAGAAGGAAAAGAGGAGAGAAAGAGAAGGAAAAGAGGAGGAAAAGAGGAGGAAGAGAAAAATAGGAGAAAAGGAAAAGAGAAGGAAAAGAGAAAGAAAAGAGAAGGAGAGGAAAAGAGAAGGAGGAAAACAGGAGGAAAAGAGGAGGAGGAAGAGAGGAGGAAAAGAGGAGGAAGAGAGGAGGAGGAAAAGAGGAGAAGAGGAAGAGGAAAAGAGGAGGAGGAAAAGAGAAGGAAGAAAGGAGGAAGAGAGGAGAAGAAAAAGAGGAGGAAGAGAGGAGGAGAAAAACGAATGGGAAAAGAGGAAGAGGAAAAGAAGAGGAAAAGAGGAGGAGAAAAAGAGGAAGAGGAAAAGAGGAGAAAAAGGGGATGGGAAGAACTGGGAATGAGGGGGTTGGGGAGAGACCTGGGAGAGGTCCCGGAGGGTCCTGGGGGAGTTAATGGGGATAA
>NW_008683944.1:382-1965 GCF_000695815.1 Acanthisitta chloris | reverse complement strand
GTCCCCACAGCAGCAAATTCTGCGCCCGAGGTGGGGACGGCAACGTGGGGACACGGCGATTCGCCCCCCCCGGCAGCACCGCGGAACGTGGGGACACGGCGATTCGCCCCCCCCGGCCTGGCAGCACCGTGGGCACCGGTTTTGGAGTACCTTCGGCCCTGGCTGAACAGTGGAGGATCACCTCGGGGTTCCACTCTCTCTGGGATCCCCGAGACCACAGAGCCAAGACACACAAACGGGGCTCAACATGCCCCAGCAATGTAGGGGGGGTGACAAGTGACAGCTCCCTGTGGTGGGATCTCTCCTGAGGAGGGGGTGAGTGTTGGACCCCCTGTAACAACACTGTCTGAAGGGATAAGATAGAGCCAGAGTGAGACGCAGAGGAGAAGGTCTGGGCTGAGCAGGGCACAGCGCTGCTGCTGGAGCGCAGCGCGGCGCTGGCGGGGGCACTGGGCAGTCAGTTATCCCTGCTCTGACGCCTGGATTAGGTGTCCCTACGGTCAGGTTTCCTGGCCTTCCTCCTGCTGCCAACAGCAGCCCGGGGATCAGCACTTGGACCTCCCCAGCCACCAGCACCATCTCAGTCCCTAAACCCCCCTAGGCTGATTCCCAGCCTGGGAGGAACCTGGGCTAGGCTTGAAAGGCCCTGGTCTGGTCTGGAAGGGATTTGGGCCTATCTGGAAGGGACCTTGACAAGTCTGGAAAGGGCCTGCCTGGGTCGGTTTGGGAGGGGTCCCCGGAGGCTGCCGCACACATCCTGGCATGGTCCTGGTTCTGCCAGTAACTCATTCTCCCTCCAGACACACGGGTCTGTGCGGCCTCCGGCTCACCCGGCTGTCCCTGGCACCACATGGGAGCCTCGGGCCCAGCCCAGCCGGAACTTCCTGAACCTCACCAACAAGCGGAAGGAGTACTCAGAGCGGCGCATCATTGGGTAGGTGCAGGGGTTTGTGGCGGGTACACAGCACGACCCCAGCTCCAACGCCCACTATGCCCACAGGTACTCCATGCAGGAGATGTACGATGTGGTGGCCAATGTGGAGGACTACAAGAACTTCGTGCCCTGGTGCAAGAAGTCGGTGGTGGTGTCGCGACGCTCGGGCCACGTCAAGGCGCAGCTGGAGGTTGGCTTCCCGCCTGTGCTGGAGTGCTACACATCCATCGTCACCCTCGTCCGCCCGCACCTTGTCAAGGTGAGTGCAGCCATGGCACTATGTTCTCGTTGACAAGGTGGTGCTTGGTCAACGGTTGGACTTGATGACCTCAGAGGTTGTTTCCAACCTCAGTGGTTCTGTGATTCAGTGACTCCGGTGGATCCTGGGCCGCCCTGACCAGTGCTTCCCCCCTACCGACGGGCGCATCTTCAACCACCTGGAGACCAACTGGCGCTTCAGCCCTGGCATCCCTGGCTACCCACGCACCAGCACTGTGGATTTCTCGGTACGGCCCTGCTCCGGGTGGTCGCTGGGGGCTTCACCCTCCCAGGGAGGGTGGACGGACAGCCATCTGCTCACCTGCTGCTCTCCCCACCCAGATCTCCTTCGAATTCCGCTCCCTGCTCCACTCCCAGCTGGCCACTGTCT
>NW_008683944.1:0-229 GCF_000695815.1 Acanthisitta chloris | reverse complement strand
CCCTCGCCCACTTCTAGATATTTATTTGAGTACATCCCTGCTGCCGTTGCCTCAGCGCTTCCCCCAGCCCAGGAGGTTGCTGTGAGCTCCCGGCGCCACACCGCAGGAGCTGAGTCCTGTCACTGGACTCCCTGGTCTTGTAGCTGATTTTGGTATTTAAGTTTTGTTTTAGTTCTTGGGAGGTATTTTGGGTTTGGTTTTATTTTTTTTAACTCTTGTTCTTTTAACT
>NW_008683943.1:5742-6940 GCF_000695815.1 Acanthisitta chloris | reverse complement strand
GTCCGAGCCGCGCGTTGCTGAGGGCTGGTCGGGGGGCGGCGGAGGCAAAGCCGTTGAAAATCAGCCTTTTTTCCCCTTAGCTTATTTTTTTTATTTATTTTCGGTAGAGAACATGGCTGATTCGGGTAGCGGTGGTTTCGTTCGCTGGAGTTAGGTGGTGAAAATTAGGTGATTTAGAGAATGTTTCCCATCGTTCTGGGATGTCCCTTCCCATTTTTGTCTTGTGTCCGGCCTCTCTTTCCAGGTGAACGGGGCATACTGGTCGAAGGAATTTGTCCTTATTTCTTAGTTGCGGCAGTTGGTTCAGTGGGGCACACAGGGCACACCTCATTTGTCCTCGCACCGTCGGAATTTCGGGACATTATTGCGCCCGTGCAGACAGAGTATTGAGTAAGTGACTAGCATTCAGTCACTGCTGGTGTCTCTTTGTCACCCCGATTTTGCCATAGTAAAAATTCCTAACAAAAATTGCAACTGAATAGACCTTATATTTTGAACAGCAGTAATTCAAGTAGCTGAAAATGCTAGTTGATCTTCAGCTTCCTTGCCTGGAGAAATAGGTGTTACGGGGCTGTGCCTCACCACTGTCACTTGCTCAGGCTGGACAATTTTATCTGACTCAAAAAAAAAATCCCAAAGGAAACAGTACCTTTTAAGCCAAATATCTTTAACAGTCATGCCATTAAATTTATGGTATGTTCCATTGTATTATAAAGTATTTAAGCTTGGAGATTTCCTGGAAGCAACTCTTCCAATCTTATTTCCCACTGGATTGTAAGAAGTACATTTCCAAAACCTAAATTAACAGTATCAGCTGAAATACTAATATAATAATTCAGAATTATTACAGTACATTTACTGTACTTTTATGATTTTTGTTACAGTTTCACTGTTCTATTAAAAAAATGAAGCAGGCATATGAATTTCAAGTATCTGTATTGATCAGCTATTGGAAAGACTTAACATTTTGAGGTGGTTATAGTACATTTCCAAAACCTAAATTAACAGTATCAGCTGAAATACTAATATAATAATTCAGAATTATTACAGTACATTTACTGTACTTTTATGATTTTTGTTACAGTTTCACTGTTCTATTAAAAAAATGAAGCAGGCATATGAATTTCAAGTATCTGTATTGATCAGCTATTGGAAAGACTTAACATTTTGAGGTGGTTATAGAAGGTACAAACTAGTG
>NW_008683943.1:0-5727 GCF_000695815.1 Acanthisitta chloris | reverse complement strand
AAGACCAATCTGTATATTGCTGCCGATACATTAAGCTTTTGCCTTATGAAGACATGTGACTTTAAGCTGCAGAAGAACACCGAAAAGTGATGTTTTGTCCACTGGGTGATTTACAGCAAGAATTGTTAGTAGCACTGCTGTGCACTTCTCTCTGACCAGCTTTGTCCTGTTCCTGTGTTCACTTTTTTTGAGCAGCAAACTATGTTTCTGATGTTAGCTCAGAGAAGCCACTCTGGTGGTGACTGGACCGGTATGATGTCTTAGAGGTGAAGTATGCAGTGAGTAAACTTCTCCAAGAGGTATAGTAGAGCTTCAGGTGATCTTTGCTCTATTTATCATGCCATGCACAAGCATTTTCCTTTTAACTCTATAAAATGCATGGTAACATTTACCATTATAATTCTTTTTATGGCCAGTACCGCTGTGTTTGGTGAATTGTAAGTACATAAGTGATACTTACATTCATCTTGTATGGTTGCTCTGAAAGGTCAACATTTAGTGTAGGACTAACATAGGACAATAATTTCTGGTTAACAAAAGGCTGAGCACATAGTATAGCATTAAGTACTGATTTTTCAGTGGAAGAGATCAATCTGGGAAATTAATAGAGTGCATTATTTGAAGTAATTGCTAATCTATAAAGTCTTTGGCTTTAAAAGTGCAACATAAACTGTTTTCAATGAAAGCATGCTGGAAATTTTCTCAGAAGAAATGGCCAGGGAAAACTTGGACAAAGACAGCTAATATTCAGTTGCTCAGAAGTCATTGTGCAGGAACAGGTATTTATAATTCTTGACTCAGATGTTTTGCTTTATTCCAGCCAGAATTTTCAGTCTTCCCACAACAGACCCAGACCTGTTTGTTCTGAGGGAGTCTTTCATCCCAGCCTTTTGTCCCAGGCTCAAAGAGAGACCATGTTTCTGTACAGCTCTGATGTGAGGCACTTTCTTTCTGTCTTTTTAAAGTCTTTAGTATCCCAGAAAAAGTTAATTTTTGCTAGTTTGCTAGGTCTCTTCAGGTTGAATCCTGTGCTGAAAGGAAGTTACTTAGAAATTGTACTCCTTTCAGTGCTGACCTGCAAAGATCTGATTACTTGATTCCAACATTACTTGTTGCGTGCGACAGCTAAAAGTCCCTGAAAGCAAGAGCTAAATTATCATTCACTACACAATTTATTTATTTCTTTTCTGCCATTCTGGGTCTGAAAAATGCTCTCTTTAGAAAAGAAGTTTTTTGGGATCAATTCTACGGCTGACTGTATTTTTACCATGCTTGGTAAAACTGGATAGCTTTCTGTAATGTATCTAGTTTCTTGGCAAGCAGTGGTAGATGCTGGTGGCCCTGCAGCTCAGCAGTCTATCAGAAAGAGTTTAAGTCATAAAGAAAATGATTACTCTGTTAGCCAGTTTGTATAATTTATTTCCTTTCAACAATATGTAAGAATAGTTGTTTTGGGACTGTCCCAAGGTTCATCTAGTCCAGAATCTTGTTTCCATTAGTAGCTGTTAGCAGGCAAGCCCGGTGACAGAGCTGGACTCAGGCTGTCAAGCAAACCATATGTGCAGATGCTTTTCAGATCACGTTTGTAACATTTGCATTGACCTGTGAAGAGATTATTGTGCCTCAAGAATTTGTGAGACTTCTGATAGTTCTGCTCTTTGCCAGAGCTCTCCCCGAAGAAACAGTATCACAAAAGAAGTACTACTTCTGTCAAGGGAAAGGAAGAACAGTGTAACTGTTCATCAAATAATTTGTACTTAGCAGTATTCATTATTTACAAAAGCGTGTATTGTGATGCCACCAAGTATTGCATTACTCCAGGCATCTCAGCTGTGAAAGCTGTTGCAGTGCTGTATGCTGCAACTTGATGTCTGTCACAGTCTGTTCTCCTGCCCATTGTAGCTCCCTAACCATTTGTGACCAGTCTGATGGCATTAGGTGATGAGGATGTGCTTGCTGGAGTTTTGTCACTGAGATGGCAGCTGAAGTGCAGTAATGCTGGGATGTCTGGCCCCTCTGCGGCGTCTCACTTTCCCGTGTTTTGCAGGCCTGCGCTGGTCAGGCAGGTGCAGCTGTGAGGAAACACTGCTGTGAAGCAAAGGAAGAAAGGACGTGGAATGAGACCCTTTTTAGCTCTCCTGAGGGGAGGTTGGGGTGGGCAACTGGTGCCACTGAGCTGTTGGTGGAGGAGGGCACAGGCAGAAAGAGGCGAGGCCATGCAAAGCAAGTCGCAGACTAGTGTTTCACCTAGTAATGAACGCAATTTTGGCTTGGTGCCTTTCTGTGCTGGGAGAGCAAGCTTGCCTAACAGCACCCTCTGGTGAGTCCTGCAGTGGAATAGAGAAAGCGTCAGAAGTAGCCTGAATCGCAAGGTCCTGTCCCTGGCAACTGTAATCATGGAATCATTTATGTTGGGAAAGACCATCCAGATCATCAAGTCCAACTGTTAATCCAGAGCTGCCTACCACTAAGGCAATGATATCATGTATTCTAAAAATGTATATTTGTGTGTATGTATATAGATCTTCAGCAGCTCTATGTGAAGGTTATTCATCGGGCTGTTCAACAGCTGCTTTCTCCCTCAGCCAGCATTTACCAAAAATCACCAAAGAGTGTGGTGGGTTAAAAAAATTGCACATTAATGGGATGCAAGCTTAACCTGGGCTGAAAGCACCTTAACTGCAGAATGCAGTTCAAATGGCAAGGGGGTAAGTTACATGGAAACAGAATTACACATCCCAATATGAGAAATGCAGGAATGAAAGGCACTGTTTACAGAGGTCATGGGGTATTTGGCCTCGTGCACTGGAAACCACCCAAGTGAATACTCTTACAGATGCTGCATTTTGTTGTGTAATTATGCACTTTTGTGGTGTCCTGCATGTGTGTATACTCCTTAGAAACATCCCAACTTTCCCCAAAGGGTAGAAGATTAATCTTAGATATAAAAAATGGGTATATACTTAGTGCTTTAGTCTGACATTGCACTTGTTCTTGCAGTGTAAATCATACTGGAGAGCAGGGAAATACTTCAGCTACTGTCATTCTACACATTATTTGCAGTGCTTGTGTCTGACTAGTTCAGACACAAATTATGGACTAATGCTCATGTTAGCTGTTTTTTCATTGGCACAGAATTGTCTGTAAGAGTCCTTGTGTGGGAATCGGAGTGAGGTCTGAGAGACAGTCAAGGCAGAAGAGAATTTAAAAAGAAACAGCCTTTGGTTTTTATTCTGTGCTGCCCACCCCTGACAATAAGGTATACAGAACAGTTAGTGTTGCAGTTCTGCAGAGTGGTCTTGATTCGAGTGGAGCAGCAGTTCTGTGTAGCTAGGTTGAAAACATAGTAATTCTTCTAAAAGCATCATTGGGTCTCTAAAACCTACCTAATGGGTGAGGCTTTGAGGAGCTGCAGAATGCAGATATAGTGCAGATAATGACTCATGTTTTGTACTCAGGAAAAGATCTGAGTGCTTATGGCTGGCTGGCTTTAAGGCATAGAATCTGTTTCAGGAAAAATCCTTCAGCTGCACCTCAACTTCAGTTTAGATTCTTTCATCACCTTTAGTGAAGTGTCAGTGAAGGCAGCTGGATTGCTGGTGATCCTCACAGCACAGAGAAACTCAGATGTTTCTGGAGACATGCAGAAATTCAGTATTTGAATAAGGCAGAATTTAGCTGTGAAGAATGGCCATGCTGAATTAAACTAAAGGTTAATCTGTCTGCCCTTGTGGCTGACAGTAGCAAGTAGTGAGTTACTAGGGAAAAATTAAGTAATACAGGAAATTGATTTCTCCTAGTGTACCCATGCAATGTGGGCAGATACCACAGTTTAGGGAATTGCTAAGCCTCAGACTGCAGCCTCATTTTTGCATGTATCAGGCCTCGAGAGGCTGTTCTTCCATTGCTTTCAATCAGTGTAATTGTCTGTTGAACTCTTGCGTAGTCTTGCAGCCGCAGCATTTTGAGGCAGTTTCACATTTTGAAGGTGCAGCATACAAAAAGGCACTCAGTATTCAGGTTGAGGGCTTTGTGTATTTTTTTAGTTTTTTTAAAGATCTTTTTAATCCAAGAGTTGAGCTGCATCAACCCTACTTCAACATCAAACATTTGCTTATTTCCACAGTGATCTTCCCATCACACATTACTTCCTTCCAGTTTCCAGCATCTATCACCTGCAGATGATCATCTCCCAGTGCAACTGATTTAGGAAGCAGTTGGTGCCACATACATACAAGCATATTTGAAGAAAGACTTTGCTAATGCAAGAGTTTGTGTTGTGTAAATGTTATTGAGCAATAGTTGACCATCATTTCCCTTCTCTTTTTCAGCTGTTTGTGTTGCTCATCCTCAGTGACAATGGCAAGGATTCGGATTCCTAGCACAATTGTTATACTTTTTGTTGCAGTTCAGACTGGATTCTTACTCTTCATGTATGCCCGGTATAGCAGCTTCATGCCTCAGTCTGAAGAGAAACCATCTCAAGTCCACATCCTCATTCTCTCCTCCTGGCGGTCAGGATCTTCTTTTGTTGGTCAACTTTTCAGCCAGCACCCCAGTGTCTTCTACCTGATGGAGCCTGCGTGGCACGTGTGGGTTACCATGTACCAGAACAGTGCCAAAGTCTTGCACATGGCAGTGCGGGACCTGGTCAGGTCGGTCTTTCTGTGTGACATGTCTGTGTTCGATGCTTACATGCCTTGGAAAAAAAACTTATCTGACCTTTTCCAGTGGGCAGCAAGTCGTGCTCTGTGCTCAGTTCCTGCTTGTGACTCTTTTCAACGTACTGACATAACCAGTGAAATGGCATGCAAGACTCTCTGTGGACGCTACCCGTTCAGCAAGGTGGAGGAAGCCTGTAAAACTTACAGCCATGTTGTCATCAAGGAAGTTCGATTCTTTGACTTGAGGGTCCTCTACCCCCTTCTCACTGATCCTTCTCTGAATCTCAAAATTATTCACCTGGTTCGTGACCCCAGGGCAGTTGTTAAGTCACGGGAACAGTCGGTCAAAGCATTAGCCCGTGACAATGGAATTGTCTTGAGTACCAATGGCACCAAAGTGGAAGACAGCAAATACAAAGTAATGCAAGAGATTTGTAGGAGTCACGTTCAAATTTATGAAACCGCTACTCTAAAACCACCGAATTTCCTGAAAGATCGCTACGTAATGATCCGTTTTGAAGATCTGGTAAGAGATCCGTTATCAGAGATCTCAGAAATGTATAAATTTGCAGATCTTAGTTTGACCCCTAGGCTCAAAAGCTGGATCTATAATATCACACATGGACAGGGATCAGGGAAAAAGAAAGAAGCCTTCAAAATCACGTCTCGAGATGCAGTTAGTGTTTCACAGGCCTGGAGAAATGTTCTTTCCTTCCAGAAAGTTAAGAAAATCCAGGAAGTTTGTAAAGGTGCTATAAACATGCTTGGCTATCAGCTGGTGGATTCAGAAAAAGAACAAAGAGATCTGACATTGGACTTGGTGTTGCCAAGACGACAAAACCAATTCAGTTGGTCGTCATTTAATCCAAAGCACTGAGACAATATTTGTGAGAGTTCTGGGGGATAGGGCAGGGTAGATGTTTGAATATTTGTCCACTGTGCAGTATCTAGTAATTTGGCAATCCTTGGCTGATGACTTTAACTATCTTTCTGTCTACTGTTTTTCTGTAAAGGAAGGAGGTTTTTTTAACTGAGTTTTTTACACCTCAAAAAAAAAAAAAAA
>NW_008683942.1:0-303 GCF_000695815.1 Acanthisitta chloris | reverse complement strand
GTGCAGTTAACCCTGCAGGCACAGAACACAGAAGCAAACACAGCACTTGGGGGAAAAAACTCATCTCATTTCTGCAGCCCAAAGTGATATGACAAATATGCAAGTGTCTACATTTCTACTGAGATATTTATAGTTTAGACCTCTATAATATGTCTGTCTCTGTGTATTTGCTCCAAAAATACCTAGAGGACAGGTTCAAAATTCAATTGAGTGACTGGAGATCCTCAGTTACCAAGATTCTAATACCAAAATAATCTCAGACACTGCGAACTAAGTTCATCTTTGCTGGCAAGGAAAGCTTTA
>NW_008683941.1:0-11692 GCF_000695815.1 Acanthisitta chloris | reverse complement strand
GAAACAGAAAACACACATTGAGTTGTTCTCTAGGAAAGGAAAGAGCAATAGACTCAAGACAGAAATTCATGTTTAGGATCTTGAAGGGAAATAGAGACATAAACATAATCTTTTACAAACTCTTTTGCTATGCTTTTCGCGTAACTACCTTAGGAGTCCTCAGGCTACCCCTCAACACTGCTTAGAAAAACCTTGGCTCAAATGCAGAATTTTAAGGCACAAACTGAAGAAATAGATACTCGCCAAGTCTGTTTGCATGGGGTTTTAGCCTCGGTTATTTTGGCATTCCTTTACACAGATGTCGAGGCAGTAAATCGATTCTCTTGGAGCACTGAAGTTTATGGAGAGTTGCGTTCTGAATTAGTGACTGGCATTTCTTGTCTGGCATGGACTCGCTCTGAAAGGTCTTCTCAAGTGTTCACAGCACGGGGAGCACTGATGTGTCTCAGGCAGATCGTGCCATCCACATGTGCATCCTGTTTCTACAGGGCTCCTAAAGATTGAATGTGCTTTTGTTCTCAGCTTTCTCTGCTGCAATTCAAATACATTAAGGTTTTCGTGTTCTCTACACCCTGTCTCTGCACTCTGATGAAAGTACCTTTTTTATTTTGCAAAGAAGGAATATTTTACTAGTATTTGGTGTGGGTTAGAATGTGGAGCAAACGCTCTGGGGTTACTTTCAGAAAGGAAATAAAACAGGAGTCAGTAAAGACCATGAAAACATCAGTAATGCCTTTCACAAATATTATTGGATCCTTTTAAATGCATGTTCTCCTGGAGAAACAAGGAAATTGACTGATTGAAAGTGAAACATCCGTTTGTTTTAGTGCAAAATCATTGATAGACGAAGGAAATTGACTGATTGAAAGTGAAACAGTGCTAAATAATTGGTAGACACCAATGAACATTAGTAGCAGTAGTAGTAAAAGTTATTCCTAAATAGTACAAGCTCCAAATTCTGTAATATATTTACATAAGTTTGTAATATTTTGGCTTTTCCATCATTAGTCACGTAAACGAAGCGGTCTATTTGAATTGCAAGGAGTGTAAAACGTGCTGTGAGTTTAAGCAGGTTCTGCTCAAACTGCATCATTTCCCAATGAAGTTTAGACCAGTTCAGTTTGCAACAGTCAAGAGTATTTTCCCTGCCACGACCCTTCTGAAGGCTGTGACTCACTCTGGAACTCTGCACCTTCTGAAGGCTGTGACTCACTCTGGAGCTCTGTGCAAGCCCTTTGCTACTGGGAAGCTTCTCTTAAGCTTGATTGACATATCTTAATTGCATTTACATAATCTTTCAGGTTAGTCCAAAATTCATTAGAAGTCATAAAAGCTGCCAAGCCTTCCAGCATGTAGTCTAACAATACATAGCAAATTCTCCCTGCTGAGAGCATCTTTCTATGGATCTTATGTTAAAGCTTATTCTATTCAAAAAGTGAAGCAAACAAACAAACAAAAACATAAATTAAAATTATTTTTCGGATAACTGTGCACAACATGAACTCAGCATTTTATGTTACTTTCCCTTGGTGGTGCAGGCGCAGTTAACACTGTTGCTGAAGTCAAGTTAAGATGTCTTTGTGAGTCTAAAGCAAAACAAATCCACACTGAAGTTCCCAGCAAACCCCTACGAGTTATCTTCATCCTTGTCACTTGCCAAAGCACTTCAGCTGACTTTGGTTTTGATGAATCTATTCACTAGATGACAAAGTTTTGGTATAGCATTCATTTGTAGACAATCCCAGTTCATTCACATAACCAAAAAACAAACACACAAACAAAAAACCAACCCCAAAACCTTGGAAATTATAGAAGTCAAGTGACCATTTTCAATATCGTTTTCATGCTAAAAATTCAGCAAAGATGTTGTGTTGCTGATGTTATCTGTGTGAGGATCTCTGACCTTCTGACATTTTCTTTATTGGAAACATATGCATTGTTCCAAACTTCCTGAAAATTACTTAGACTCCAAAATAGTTGTCATCTATGGATTAAATTGTTATTCCTTTATATATCTTCATAATTTCACCATCCTTCTTTGTGAGGAATTAGAGCCATCACAACTGTGCTGTCTAGTTCTCAACTCTGGGCTTGGGGTTATTTTACAGCATAAAGTTTCTGTCCAGCAGAGAGTTGAAATTCTCTGCCTTTCCCTCACTGACTTGTTCTTTCGTTATCATTTCCAGGCAAGGGCAGATGGCTCCAAAGATAGCTCCACAACAGTCCTGAGTTTGCATTCTGGGGACCGAAGAGGTGTTTCATCCAGAGCAAATCGGGGAATGCAGCACGGGTGGCAGAGGTGAGTAGCTGTAAGGGGCTGAACATCACCTGGAACAAATTACAAATACTGTGATGGGCTGGGGTTGGGGAGCTATAGTTGCAGAGCTATATTTGTGTTAGGCTGCTCTGAGCACTGTTCTGTTTGGAAAACACCTTTATGTGCTGATGAGGGTGGGTAAATTGGTATCCAGTCAGGGATTTGGGTACACCACCGCTGTGGTGTGTGCTGGCAGCCCTCTGGGATCAGCAGAAGAATTAGAGAAAAAAGGCTCAAATGAATTTCTGCAAATGTGCAGTTGATCGTGGATCTTGTCACTTGAAGGAAAGGGCATGGGAGAAAACTTACAAAGGAATTGTTCAAAGTTGAACTTGGCGATCTTTGAGGTCCAGTAACAATTCCATGCCTCTGTGAAATCAGCACTTTATTGGAAGGTCACAAATAAAATAGAAGCTGTAGAGGTATATATGCAAGACATCCTAAAACTAGGCATTAGAAACATCAACAATCCATTGAAGAGAAGCATCAAAGGCAGGTACCAAATGCCTCCACTGACAGTGACTTCAGCTTCCTGAATCAAAGAACACTGGTATAAAAACCTCAAGCACTATATGGTTGTGCCTAGCTTGGCATATGAGCTTCTGAGGGCACTTTCTGTGTGGAAGAGGAGTGAGCTTGTATCCATGGAGCAAAATGCTTGGCTATGCCTTTGCTGAAGTAGGTGTTCCTCTGCTTTTCATCCTAAATGGAATATACTTTTCAAGAACTTTTCCTGCCTTCCCACAGAGGTCATCGCAACCCACTGACTTGTCCTTCAGATGGTGAGAGTCATCACCTCCGAGGACCCTTGCAGAGTAAGCAGTTCCTGATGTCTCCATGTGGAAGCATTCTGCTCCCACAGTCTGCAGCTATGGAGAACAAAGCCATTGTCTGGCCATTCCTCTAAATATGTTATCAATGTTTGCAGTTCATCAAGTTCATTGCAATGCAGCACAATTTGCAAATCACTCAAATCTGGAACTTTACATGGAAATCAAACCCCCTTTTCAGATCTACTTTTTATGCAGAGAAAAACAGTTGCAAGGATTAAACACAGTTTTAAGTTGCAACAATAGGCTTACTGTGACTGTGTACATTTTACTATCTACATTCATTTATCTGATGCTCTTAGGGAATGGTCAGACTTAACTTCCTCCGTGAGTATCTTGAGAATTTCAAAGAATGGATGATAAAAAGTCCTAAGAGGACCTTAAAAACTGAGAGGCTTTTGATGTGTCCCAGTTTACTAGCGTTTCTTCTTGGGCAATGTGCTTCCATGCTGACAACTGAGTGGGAGACAAAAATCCAGAGTTGCACAAGAAGGTATTTTCATGGCTGTTTCTGTAGATTAATTTACATGTGAAGAAAAACATATGACATAGAGCAGGAGGGAAGAACTGCAGCAGTTTTCACTGATCTGCCGTTCTCAAGAATAGCATATAAATTAGGCATCTATTCCAGCAGGTTATGTGTTTGGGCTTTGGAGGGAAACTGATTGTTCTCAGCCTTTCAGTCCCAGGCTTGGGTGTGCCCCAGGCAGGGAGAGTAAAAAATTCTGCCTTGGAGACTGGGGATTTTGCACACTATCTGCTGCTGTGGTCAAGTGAAGCCGAATGGAGCTCTCTCTGGAACCAACCCATGCTATTCCCAAGAGAGACATGTTGCAACAGGGCAATGTGGTCACTTTGGACAGACACAGTTCCCGGGGAAAGGCTGTGTGCAGGCACACTGAGGTCTGTTGAGTGGTGGCCAGTGCAGGCAGGCTCTTTCTCAAGGCTGGGGAGAGGGAGCAGCAGTTTCAGGGGCAGGAAGGGAATGGCAGGAGTGAAAGAGAAGAACATATTTCATACTGTCTAACCATGGGTGTGTTTTGGCACTGCCATGGCCAGGGACAGAGGTTGCTTATCTACAGAATTCCTTAGTGCTGATGAAGGAGACAGTTTTCCATATACCTTAGTTTGTTCCATGTTCCAAGGATGAGCCAGATTTCCTGAGGAGTCACAGGAGAACACTTCACGACTTACTATGGCCAGGATGTGGTTATGCCTTCAGATAAGGTTTGATTAGATTTCATGTGCAAACAGCAATTGATTTGTCTGTAACTAAACACGGACTGTGTACCTAGTGATGGAAGATACTGCTTGCACTATAATGTACACCAAGAAAGTATCCAGACATGGAGATTCTTCCCTTCATGAAGTGTCAGGGATACTTGTTACAGCTGAGACCTGACAATTTCTTTGCTGGAAACAAATCTATTGTTGCAAACTGTTGCAGTTTCTTACCACAGTGGACACTGTTGCTCCTTCCCACCCAGCAAACCATGTTGAACTTTAGACACAGCCTCACTGGAAGTTAAACCAGGATAGATATTCCTGCGGATTTTAGGGGAGTGCTTGGTTTCCATACATCCATCCTGGGGTTAATCTCTCCTCACATCAGCAGCTTCAGCTGGAGGGTTTAAATAATGTGCCTCTGAATACAGAAACATCTTTGCTCTGTACAAAGTGTCCCCAGCAGTTCAGAGAGAGGTGAACCCTGGGCATACATAGAGGTTTCTGCTTCCCTGCATCCCACTAGCCAAACTGACACAGGGACACAGCTACATCTTAACATGAAATTCACAAAAAAAACCCAATGTATTTTGCAACAAGGAGTTATTTTATTGTGGGATGTTCCGTTACATTATCATGTTAAATCCATCTTTTTTACATACATTTTTTCAAAGCATAATAATGAACACCACTTATGCCATATGAATTATGACAGTATGCCATACAAATAGATGTAAAATATCTAAGTTTCTTCAGAACATTTACTGTTCCTCTAGATCGTGTGTATAGATACCAAATAATTAAATATAAACCCATTTAAAAACAAACCAACCAACCAACTCCAATGTTATCTTGCTAGAAACCAACACAATCATGGCATGAAACCACACATTTTCATGGAAATCATTAAACTCTTCTAAGTATTGAATAGAGTGAGACTCCAAGAGCAAACTTTGCGATTTCATTATGTGGTATCTTGTGCAAAAAGATCCAAGGCTTTGTACAGTAAACACGGATCAGTTACAGAGGGAAAAAGGATTCAGCAAAACCTCTGAGTGCAAGCTGCTCTGGAGCAGCAGGCTGAGCAGGGCAGCACAGCACTGCCCTTGCTTCAACCAGGTTTTATTCCTGTGGGATCCTGAACAGGCACTGAAAAGCTAAGTGCTAGGCAGCATTCCTCTTATTCCTAACAGAAGGATTACTCGTGGCATGACCCATTCAAACCTGTGCACGTCACACTGTCTCCGGACAATTGCACAGCCAGCTCCATGATGGACCTATCTCCTTAGTGGAGATTAATGCTGGTTTATAAGTACTTGTTGGCAAATTGTCTTGCTTCAATTTTCTGAACACCTTAGATTAGAAGATTTATTGTCTGAAAACAAAACCAAGTCAGGACTCAAAACAGATAAGATGCATCATGTGCAGTAGTCCTAGTGAGAGCCTAAGTAGGTGGCAAGCTGGTGGGACACAAAGACACTCATTCCTGAGCTGCAGCTCAGCTAGTTCATACAACTCCTGGCTTAGTTCCTCCTGAGATCAGCTATGCAGGAAGATTCTCTGTCATAAGCAAATAGCCATTGCCCCATGTCATCAGGAAATATCTAATGACAAATTTGTACCCTTTTCCTCTTGCAGTTTGGTAATGTCATCCTTGGTAGCTGTTGGCTTTTAGCTTGGTCTGAAAAGGAACTTACATAATCAGCTTAGGGGCAGACACTAAGCAGAAAACTTAAAAACCTTCCCTGGGATCCCTTGAGATCATGGGGGCAGAACCACCATTCCCCCCATGCTATAGCCCCACAAGCATTGCACTGTGAGTTCCCTGTATGGTTGCCCCAAGGAAGTGCCACGTTCTTTGCGGGTAGAAGGATTTGCCCAGCTGCAGCAAACTGAGGCAATAAACAGTTAGGATGATGCACAGATAATCAGCTGCAGATCATTCATCGGCAGTTCCACCTCTGAATGGATGTGGAGAGCAGATCTGTTGAGTAAGAAGTTGTCAATCATGCACAGTCAGATTACGTGCTGTTCTTGGACAGTGCACATGAGTAAGGACAGTTTGCGTGACAATGCTTGGCTTGATGCTTGGGTGACTGTTCACAACATCTGAACCATCAGACTGATTCCATAGGGGTTACTGCTGAGGAAATTCCAGAATTCTCCTGGGATCTGAAGTGTGAGGCTGTTTTGGACATCGAGCAACAATGTGTGAAACTTGGCAGCCAGCTTTCCAGCAGAGGCATGTGCCAAGAGGAGCAGTGGTCAGAGAGATCATGAGCATATTGTGGTGCAGCAGACCTTGCAGAGCTTGGTCCTGTGAGTCAGTCCTTGTGCAAACAGGCCTGGCACAGGGGAAATGGGTATCTATGGGATGATTTCAAGAGGCAAGAACATCTGCCTGTGCAAGGCTTTGTACCTGCAGGCTTCAGATCACCTCTAGCCACCTTCTGTGGGAATGAGGCTAGGCTCTCTTCAGTCCAGATCAGAGAAACAACAAGGCTGAACTGGAGAGGAACTCATGTTCCTCTGTCACCCTTTGCTGCATTTGGCACAATTCCTTTAGAAAGTAAGGAAAAGAGAGGGAACAGATAGCATCACTTCAGCCAGAATTTAGGAAGCTATGTTCTTCTCTACCTGCTGCCATATCTCTTTCACAATAGGTAAGTTTGCCATGCATTGGCAACAGATGTGCTTGAGTTAAGTTTAAATAAGTTCTTGTGGGTGGTGGTGTCAGTATAGCTGTGACAGAACTCACCAGAGCGTTTGTATTTGCCTCACTGAAGTTACCATTCAGGTCACCCACCTTGTCTGGGTCTTTAGGAGCTGCTCTGTGAAGGTAGTCCACAATTCTACAATTCTGTGAAATCCCTCTGTGTCCTTAGCATGGGTCTCTGCGTTACCAGAGCACAGAAGGCTGTCCCAGCTCAGGCAGGCCCTGAGGAGGTGCATACAGCCTAGGTGTATTCCAAGTCACATGGCTTATAATCTCTGTCACGTTTTCCAGTGGTTGATTCATGACGTGCAGGAAGTGATTCGGCATCTTTGTTGCTGGCTCTGGCTGTGTGCCATTCCACAGCAGGTATTTGGCTTGGCACCTGTACTGGGAGCATGCACTGCCTGGCATCAGGCCAGGCAGAGCTAACAGGCAACTAAACAAGAGATGTCTCATTTCAACAAGTGAGGACTTCTAACAGCACGAGAGTGCCTTGAGGGATGTGACCCAGATATGAGTCCAAGGTCAACTTTTACCATGGCCTAGACATCGCCTAACATGGGCAATCTCTGAAGAGGCAGGGGTGTTTCCTCCAGGGGTTTCATTAGGAATGAATTATGCTCTGATTTGTAAAATGTCATGTCACTGCTTCCTGCTAGTGCTGAAAGTCACAGGATATATACTGCTGCTATGTTCTCATCTTTACTGTTACCTTTTTTGTCTATACCAGTTATGTTTCATAGAATTCCCTGGTTATGATGGAGTGCTGTTCCCTAGCACCCATGAATCCTCCTGTGGATCCAGCTCTGTCATGAGGTACAAACATTTTTGCTGGAGGTTGTAGCCAGATTTCAAGATCATGCTACAATTTTGTGCAGAACATATTCTGCATCTCTCAGATGTTTCATTTCCTTTATTTTTCTTGTGTATTTCTCTAGTTTTGAACAGCTTTCAGTCCATATGCTCTTGAAAATAATACTTGAATATGTGAGAAATAGAAGTGTCCTGTTCAACTTATGTCACAAAGGATCTCAGCTCAGCTGTGCCAACTGCATCATGGCATACAACACACACTGTTGTGCACTTGCCTCCTTCATGCCTTTTGAGATATGAACATTTGCATTTAAAATCCTAATCTATAGCAAATGATGGTCAGTATTTTCCCACCTGCCTTCCTTAGGTCTGTCTTTTTCCCCTCCACAGCGTTAGAGGTTCTCCCTTACCTGTGCTCACTGGTGACAATATGAGGACGAACAGACACAGTGGTGACAGCTGCACAGGAATGTGTTTGTATTACTCAAGCAATAGCTCGGCACACAGAAAAGACTGGCTTGACATCAGTTTGTTTGGCAACCATTTATCTGTTTTTCAGTTTCCAGTGCCAGCTTACCTTTCCTGAGATCTCTGGTGGGACTGCAGGTACTGCCACACTGTCACCTTACTGTGTGGGGCTCCTGGACACACAGTTGCAAAAAGCACATAAATTGACTGGTTGGTGTACTGGTGTTTTATACCTAAAAAATAAGGGAAGAGAGGCTTGATTTTGAGCTTGTGAGCAAACTGTTCTGGAAATTTGTTCTTACCTCCTCTGAGGGGGAAGGATCCCCAGGCTTTTTACTGGCAGGGATGATCCAGGATAAGGATTACAATGGAGTAACTCCTTCCACACAGCCCTTGTATAGGCATGACACAGCAGATCCTCCAACAGTTGAATGTTGTTCCCATGGTGTTATCCAAGCATGGGAGAAGTAACGCAGAGCCACCGATATGCTGCCAGCGTGCTGATACCTTTTAGGTGATAATACTTTGTACTGGTAGCTAGAAATATGTGGAACTCCCCAGGGGTCATGGTCAAAAGGCTGATTTTTAAAATCTGGGGGTTTTTTTCTGTTTGAAAACTTAGAACTACATGTTCAGTTCAATCTGAGCAGCTCATGAGCAGTAAAATACAGGTTTCATTTCAGGGTGCTGTTAACTAAGATGAAGTCTTTGCTTCCTGTGAAAACCCCTCAGAGAAGCTGTAAAAACGAAGTCCTCCCATCCTTGTACTTTTTGCTTGATAACATAGATTTCCCTCAACTGGAAAATGAGCTGTTTTGAGACAAATGTCTAAAAATTTGTTACATCTGCAAATAATTGGAGGTAAAGCAAACATGAGTCTCTTAAAAAATTAACTATGCACCCAATAAAAAAACCCACTCCAAACCCCCAAATCAGCACCCCCAAACCTGGATTAAGTCAGTTTCAATCCAGTTAAGTTCTCAGATTCAGTGGAGCTGAGTAATTTTTGAGGGTGTGCTTTGCATAGCTGTGGTCTTTTGGTTAAGGTGACGACATCAGTTGAGAAAGCAATGACACGAGACTGGTGGCCACACAAAAATGGGAACATTCAATGGAATCATCACAAAATCTTTGAAGGCTTCTCTCAGGACACCCACACTTTAATCCTCTCTGTTACTTTCATTGGCTGTGTTGCAATAAAGGAAAAATGAAGAAACCATGTTTGATTTACACCCTAGCTGCCATCTCAAGGAACACTTTCTTGCAGCACTCAGAGTGCCATGTGCGGGTTTCAAGTTTGTGCTGTGCTCATTCTTACACATTCTTATTCCTTCTAGAAGTTCTGCATCAAGTAAGAAGAAACACACATGACCCAGGCTCTCACTAGCAAGTCCGTTCTCACCGTTCATGAAACCTGCCACTGAATGCTTTAGCACACACTTCATGCAGAAGTGGTGAGTCCTTCAAGCTTTTACAGTTTTATTGACAAATCAGTTTTAGCACAAGAGATGCCAATGAGCCCTTTGAAGGGACAGTCTTACCCCACAGATCTCCTGGAATCCTTGGCTGAGTCCGTGGAGAAACACACAGGCAGGAGCTGGGAAACCTAGTACACCTATTTTTTTTCAAAAAAATAGTTGATTCTGTTCCGGGTGAATATTCACTTCCATGGAATAAGACAGTTGTTGACAGTTGTTTAAGAAAACTATAATGATGCAAAATTATTGAGCATAGCTCTGTTGAAATGTGCCTGCAGAAAGTCACAGAGAGATGTCACACTTCTGCCTGTTTCATGAATGAGCAGAGGAGACAGTATCAGTGAGCCTAGTTATACCTATAACCTTCCAGATCCTTCCATGCATGGAATCTCCCTCTCCAGAAATCTGCAGGGCCTGTGAAGTTTTCTGTGCACTGACTGGCACCAATGGCTGGTAGTAAAAATAATTCAACTGCAGGCAGTATTAAAAATTACATTTCACAACGGTTTTTAGCAACAGAGACCTCAGGCTTATTTTTTACATGAGGCAAAAGTCATGTTTCACTTCTGCACACAGAAACAAAATGCCTATTTGCTGACCCCAAAGTTCCATGGCAGTTGGTGTAATATCTGAAGGATCCATTTCCTGTGGAGTCGCTTATGTTATAATATCCTGGAACAAGTCTGCAATATCAAGCCAGTGCTATGTCTAGTTTTCCTGGGATTTTCCCATGTTATGTGATAAGAACATAAGAAATATAATCATTTTGGAATGGGGAGCAATCCATAGTGAAAAGCAAGTGAAGCGCAGACCATGCATCTGCCACCTAATACATAACCAGGATGTTTGTGTTAGTCACTATTATGTTTATATTGGTCAATATTCAGCACAGACAGAGACGTGAGGCCAACTAACTAATGTTTTCATTCTCTATTCATCTAAGGAAGAGCTGGAAGTATTTTTCAGGGACTTTCCAGTATTTCTTTCAATTGCTTCCTCTATAGTTTGCAGTGTCTGTCCATTGAGCGAAATATACTTTCATTATTACAGGAACAGTAACACTGAAACTCGAGAGAACAAATTACAGTTTGTGATTGAAAAGGCTCTTAGTGCAAGAGCACAACTCCAGCAACCAGGCATGGGAGGGACAATGTGAGGACAAGGAAAAGAGATTGTTGCTTCCTTGGTTGGTAGTTGCCACTCTCCTCTTGCCCCTCAACAGAACTTGTCAGTGAATGAGGGATATAAGAGTGGTTTGGGAGAAAGGTGAGGTAAGGGACCATGGGAATATCTGAGGACAGAAAAGGGCTTGTAAACACCTCTCTTGCATTTCATAGTGACAAGGGCAGTGAAATGGAAGGAAGGTGATGAATGCACATGGCAGCTGTAAAGTGGAATGGCATTCTGAGAGTCTTGTAGAAATACGATTTAGATGCTAAATGAAGTGTTCAAGGGGATCAGAATCTTCCATGAGATTGGGAAAAAGAGTACACAGACAAGAACATGGAGTGAGCTGCAGTGAAAACCCAGGGTCCATCCTTCCACTGTGCTGCAAATGTGCTGACTCTTAATCACTGCCTGCTCAGCTTCCTGGTGCGTTTCACTGACGTGCACATGTGCACACACACACACAGACACTACATAGTCTGCATGTTTCCAAGGGGTGCAGGTCTCCCCTGTGGCTTCTGCATGGCCTGAGAACTGCAGGGCCACAGGGCACTGTGACGAGAGTTGAAGTGGCTGAATGCCTCAAACTGGGTCAGGGAGAGGACCAGCACCAATCTTACTGCACGGAGTCTTCAAGAAGCAGCAAGTCAGATGTTATAAATTGTGGCCCAATAATTTG
>NW_008683940.1:0-8472 GCF_000695815.1 Acanthisitta chloris | reverse complement strand
AACCCCATCCTGGCTAAAACTAGGACAGGAACCTTTATAAAAGTCTATGTATATAGACATATAAGTCTATGTACATAGACATATAAAAGAGAACTTGGCATTTAACCACTTTTCCTTCCAGTGACATACAGTCCAAGGGCTATGGAACACTGTAAGTGCATACCCTCACGTAAAGAGACACCATTAACATTCCCAGACAGTGCTCCTTGTAACTGTGCTTTCAAATCATGCCTTGTAGTCCCTGCTCTTTACTGGATGTGGTATTTTTGTGTATTAGAATAAGGTATAAAACTTAAAATACCTTTTCTTAAATGCTGCTATTTGTTCTCCTTTGCAGAAGAAGAGAGTCTGGGGGGACAGGAGCACAGGACAATGCTGCTGAAAGGAATCTGAGCCACAGAGCATGTTTGGTGCCTCAGTTACCCAGGTGAGCTCTTCTTACTGCACCTCTAACAAACCACAGTCCTTGTGCTTGTTGCTCCATCACTGATCCTGAGCCGAGGAGGCTGTCTCAGTACCAGGCCAGAATTCTGCTCTGCTTTCATTGTTCCGTCCTCATGGCACCTGCAGTCTGAAACCCTCTAATGCCTTTTCTGTGTGTTTTTAGTTTTATCTGATTGTTACATTTCACCTGGTCTCTCTTTAAATGTTCCACTGGTTTAGATCATGTGGTAGGCTGAACATTTCATAAGTCTTTTATGCAAAGAGAAGATTCGGCCTCCATGAAAGGGGTGCTGAACTACATATGTGAAAAGAGTTTTGAGACTTGCTTCAGACTTAGAACCTGCTCCAGGTGACTCACCTGCAGATCATCGGCTGAGATTCACAAGTCAAAAGCAGATGGGTAGAGGCCATCATTGCTTTGCACACCAGTGTCTAATGAACCAATGCAGATTTTTCTGAATGTTTTTAAAGGAAATGGGAAACTTTCTGGTGTTTGGGTTGGGTTTTTTTATTCCTACATTGATACAGTTTCGGGGGTGAAGAGAGAAAATATTCATATTAGATGCTGCTCTGTTCTGTGCTAATTATATTCTTACGCTAAGGAAATATGTTAAGAAACAAAGATTTTCCCTACGTGATGGAATCTAGGATCTTTCCAAAGCAATTCCATGTCCTGGGAGCCATCACAGTCCAGCAGCACTGGCTGTCTTACAGCTCTGAATAAACAATAGAGAAATACCAATTGTATGGCTGTGCAGTGTTGCTGTGGAATAGCAGCTAACTTTTCTACTAGCACCAGCTGGCAAGTGGGAGTAGAGTAACAAAGCAAACAGCTCAGAAAAGTAGGAGGAACAACAGTGATAGTCTAAAAACTGACACATTGGGAGCTCAGCATGAAGAATAACAAACTCCTGGCACAGGATGTTTTGCATAGCAACAGGATTCTTGCCTTCAAGTGGACTTTAGTGTTAACTGCAGCACTTGCTTCCTGTGTGAGATAAAGAGCTGTTGTACTCTGAATGCATGTTAATCTCTATATCTAAATTGGTCTAATAATTAAAAAGAATTAGCTGAAGGAAACGATAGTGAGGTCTATTGCTCCTGAAAGTGTTTCCTCTTATTTTGCTGTCAGAGAAGTGAGAACAGAACCATGTGGAAAGGAAGCAGATTAAAGCTGAGCTTTCTCAGCAGGTGCTGAATGCTGACTGCAAACTGCTTTGTCGATGAAGGAAGAAATTGATTGGGAATTGAGAGCACGAGCGAGTTCATAACACACTTCAACATGCGCAAAGGGGTGCCAAAGGACCCAGAAATAGCTGACCTGTTCTACAAAGATGATCCTGAAGAAATATTCGTGGGTTTGCATGAAATTGGACATGGAAGTTTTGGAGCAGTTTACTTTGTAAGTAGAGTTCTTTCTTTTTGGAGAACAGAACAATTTTAAGTGACATTCTGGAGATTTTTAGCGTTTGTACAAGTAAACATTCTTTGAGCTCTTAGTGCTTTGTGTGTGTTAGTTTTCTCATAACACATCTCAAAAACTAGTGTTTTCAGAGCACTCCTGAATCTCTTCAATGTTACAGCTGTATTTATAGTAGCAGTTGACTATAGTCCTTAATAGTGCATCCAGCCAGACAGTTAAGTGTTAAGTATTTTGTGCTGTTTGATGCTGAAAGTGGAATTTAAACAGTTGGAAATTAATCTGCCGGACTGGAATTTCAAGATACTCGGAGTTCATATGCTTCTAAATCACTGCAAATTAACAGATCTAGTGTCTTCAGTAGGAAATTCTTAAATGGCAAAAGCAAAAACAAAGTCATAGAATCATCGAAGTTGGAAGAGGCCTTTGCAATGATCAAGTCCAAGCATCAACCTGTCACCTAGTCCTATGAGGAATGGGAATTCAAGTGGGAAGGATGTATGGCATTAATTGGTACAGCCACGAGAATTTAATCTGGAAAGCGAGAAGATTAGTGATTTTTACAGTTGGTATCAAACAATGCCAAATCTGAAATAGTAGGTTTGGAAATAATTACAATCCAGTTGCCATCAGAAAAACGAAAGTAGAATCAGTATAAAAAAATAAATCAAAGACAAATTAAAGCTGCTTTGTAGCATGGTCAGCCACTCCAGCAGATCAGGTTCACTGGAATTGGAGTTTCTGAGTATCAAACATTGAAGTATTTAGGTAAGTTCCCTTACACCTGTAGCTGTGTGAGCTGGCAGTAGTTAGCGTGGATTATTTTAAGCACTCCAATTCACTCTTTGGAGTGGTATGAAGTGAGGGAGGTGTTGGTGGAGCTGTTAGAACAACAAAGGAGCCTGATATTTTGTGTCAGGTGACCAATGCCTGTGTGTTTTGAGGGATAACAATATAATTCCTCAAGGTATAATCTACAAATATGGCCAAAACTGCTTTAGCAAGTGGCTGTTTGTCAGGTGTGCCGTACAGCCCTTTAAGTGATCTCAACCAGGAGGATCCTAAGCACTTCTGGTGCAGCCAGAACTTCCCCTACAGCTCTGGGAACATGGCAATGTGCCCTTCAGTGACAAGTTACAGCTGAAATGAGAGACACCACGGTCAGGTGAAAGTACTTGAAATTTATGTAACAGACAGAAATACTTGGAAATGTCTTTAGAACATCAGCATGAATTCATCTGAGTAAAATACTCTTGATCCTTTCTGTGCTGAATCAGGATGGTGAGTGGTTGGGAAGGGTTTTGCCTTATCCATGCTTATTTGTTTTCAGCTTTCTCCAACTCATTTGAGGAGCAGTGTGTGCTGTGAGCAGTCTAAGTGTGTCACCTCCCTTTAGTAATTCCCGTACTCTATTGGTTCACCCAACATAATTTTTCTTTGAAGTCTCTGGAAGCATCACGAAATGTCTCTCATTAATGCGTTACTTGAAAGCAGCTGAAAGGAGGATTTAGCACATTTAGCTCCTATTACATTCTAAGCTTTTAACTGTCACTAATTTTTTGTCCCCAAAATGGTAAACGGTTGGAGGTACAGGGATTTCAACAACTCTTTTAAGACCAAAAGCATGAAGTTTTCTGTCCTTAACATGGAGAAATGAGGGCAGTGCCAGGCCAGGCAGGGAGAGATCTTTCCAAAATTGAATTTTCAGCCTCCAGTCTCCATCCCTGCATGGAGATTTTCATCCCTGCATCATACCGGCTGGAGTATGTATGATTCTCTTCTAGGAGAATTAGAAAAAACAGAATTTTGATGACTTTGTAATATCCACTCCAAACCCAAGATCTGGTGCAAATTTTTGTTAATTGAGATAGACTGAAGCATCTTCTTAAAGCTGGAAATTGAAATAGCTGTTCAAGAATATCAATGTTATATGGAGGTTTTGGGTTAAGTCATAGAGATTTTGATGTATCTCTTTATTTGTTTCTTGGGAAACCTTTTGCCAAGGTTGTATATCAGTAGAGAGGTAGCAAGTGCAGTAAGGGCTGAGAGAGCAACAGTAGGTGTGGACAGAGAAAGTCAGGAAAAGGTGTCCTAATAGTTGTGTAGTAAATCTTATCACAGGGAAGACTGAGGTGTTGCAGCTTGCAAGGATGTGATACAGGAGAAAAAAGCCTGCATTTGCCACAGGCACAGCTCACTCCATGGGGAGGAAAACAAATGAAGCTTTTTTTCAATCTATTTCTTTCTCTCTTCTCCAGGCTACAAATTCCCACACTAATGAGGTGGTGGCAGTCAAGAAGATGTCCTATAGTGGGAAGCAAACAAATGAGGTAAGATGAATAAAGGCAATTCTGCATGCAGAGGCTGTGGCAGCCATAATGTAAATCTGAGCAGGGAAATGAGCTGCATGTTGAATTTGACCCCAGCAGATCAGCTGTTAATGCAGGAGCTGCTGCTCCCTTCCATGGGCAGCATGAAGGTTTGTGGAGGGAAAATGAGTTTATGCAAATTTGGACAAATAGTTCAGTTTAAGGCAGTCGCTGAGGATTCAGAATTGCCTGTGGAGTGGCTGTTTCAGAAGTAATTTCAGTAGTAGGAGCACCCTGGCCACAGGAGCCATAACCACAACTCTGAAATGTGGACTGAAATATATAGCTGACTTCAAACACTTTCCAGGATCTGTAATCTAAAATTGTGCAGACCTTGCATTGAGAGTATCAGTCTCATTTCAACTGCTGCTAGTTAATTGTTCCCTTATTTTTGTGTTGTGGTGCTCTGAACTTGGATTGACCTGTTCCACTGGGGTGTAGACATGCAGTGCAGGGTGTGTTCATTTAGAGCAAACAGACATGTTTTAAGCTTGTTTTTCCTTGCTCACCTGTTGGTGTCTCATATGTGCTGATGTTTTCCAAATATTAATGGTTTTGTGAGCAGGAGATGAGCTTCTGCCTGCTTCACTGCTTCTGTCTGTAGCACTTGTTAGGAAGTTTGAGACCACTGGACAGTTCAATATGCTAAATGGTAGCATTTAAGTAAAATGTATTGAGGTTAAAATGAGAAGAAATATCCTCAAGCTGTTAAATGTGTCTTGAAGGGATCTTCGAGCAAGAGGGATCCACACAACTGATGTTCAGTTGCGCTTTTGCAACTCTGAAAGCTTCACGTTGTACAATAGTTTCATGGTCACTTTCCTGACTGTCCTACACTCTGTGGTGTATGAGAGGAGATAGAGGAGTAAGCAGAGAAATGTATTCATACTTTTTGCTTTGTTTTTCATTAGAAATGGCAGGATATCATCAAAGAAGTCAAGTTTCTACAACAGCTGAAGCACCCCAACACCATAGAGTATAAGGGCTGTTACCTGAAAGAGCACACGGCATGGGTGAGTGAGTGGTGGGCATTGAGAGGTCTGTGGGGAAGTGTCTACCCTGTTACTTAATGCCATGTTTTTCTCTTGCAGTTGGTCATGGAGTACTGCTTAGGATCAGCTTCTGATTTGCTGGAGGGTAAGTTTCATATAACCTTTGATTTTCTTTCTGCTAGTGTCCCTTCCAAGTATGGTGGTGGGAGGCTGTTTTCCCACAGACTGGGGTTTTGCAGATGGAAGAGGTGGTCTGTGTGTTCTGCTCTGTTCTGCAGCTAGAATTTGTGATACCAAGCATGAGCTCAGGCTCTCCTAGGAGGCCAGTGCTGCAGAGAGTTGGCATGCATGTTTGTGTTGTAAATTGAAGGTATAAATGTATATAGTGTATATAATATTTCCTGTAATTTGTACCTCCTGGATGACTGAAGCAGATTGCCTGTTTTCTGAATATCCATAATAAAATCCTTCAGAGATCACCTTTGTGTGAGAGAGTTCATCTTGGAGCGTGTAGGAATAAGTACAGATGGTTGTATAGAACAAGAGGCTGATCTGACCTCAAAACCAGAACAGCAGCACCTGCAGAGAAATGGGGAATCTAAGCCAAAGTTTGCAAAAACTGGTGCTCCTTGTGGGCCATGTCTTTTGTATCTGGATCACAGAATCCCACAATGGTTTGGGTTGGAACGGGACTTAAAGATCACCTAATCCAACCTACCCTCTCTCAGTTTAATGCCAATAAGATCAGTCAGCCAAAGCACATGCTGGTCATATTTAAGGATATATGGAAGGCACTTTGGGGCATCTCTTTGTAGCAGATCTGGAGGGGTTCCTTCTCTTTAAAAATGCTTCCTCAGGAAAAGATCACATCTAACCTTCTTCTTGGGTTTTTTTTTGGTGGGTTTTTTGGGGTTTTTTGGTTGTTTTTTTTTGGGGGGGGTGTTGGTGGGGTTTTGGGGTTTTTTGGTTGGTTTTTTTTGGGGGGGGTGTTGGTGGGTTTTTTTTTTGTTTTGGTTTTTTGGGGGGTTTGTTTTGTTTTGGTTTGGTTTGGTTTTTGCTTTTTGTTTTTTGTTTTGTTTTTTTTCTCCTGTAGTTCACAAGAAACCACTTCAGGAAGTGGAGATTGCTGCCATCACCCACGGTGCCTTGCAGGGGCTGGCCTACCTGCACTCTCACTGTAGGATTCATAGGTAAGGCTGGGGCTGGTGCTGCTACTCTCCTTCTACTTGCTTCTCTCTGGAGTCTGAAAGCTGCTTTGCTGTGTTTAAGAACTGTGGTAAATGTTATACTATCAGAGTTTTCTCTAGTGGACATGTCAGTACTTCTAGTGCCAGGGTAGATGTATAAATAAAAGCTGTTGGCTGTTAAGGAGTGCAGTTTTTTGGTTGAAATAACTTCATGTGGCTGTGTCCTGTGCTGAATTCTCTTCCATGTTGGCAAATGATCTCTGCAGACTTTGGTAACAAAGGCTACACACGAATGTTGGCAGTAAACACCAACAAGAAAGTATCACCCTAAATTTGCCAAAGAAAATATAGTGATAGAGGTGGACTATTTTTAAGACTAAGCATTGTGAGGTTGTTTTACATATGACTAAATAAAACTTTATGCTTTCAGAAATTAGGTGTTGGAAGTGTAAGTCAGGGATAAAACTGAGGGGAATTCAAAGCACACAGACAGAGCAAGGTTTTATACAGACGTCTCCTACATCTGTCTTTCCCAACATGGTATTTTTCAGGAGTCTGGATTTTTTTAAACTCATTTGCCAGTAATGTTGCATGTTCTCACTTCGTTTCATATTTTTGGTCTAATTTTGGGTATCACTGATATGTCAGGGGCTTGTGAAGTGGCTGAGAACCAGATTAGTGTAATGAGTGTGGAATCATGAGAATAAAGCAACTGGAGACTAATTTATGGGGCTCAAAGCTTCTTTGTAGTGTACTGGCAATCTTGAGACAGAAAATAGGTATATCTGAGGCTGAGTCACTGAGGGATTTTCACAGAGACAGGAATTGTCACTTGTTAGAATAACTATTTGGGGCATTTCTATACACGGTTGATTCATTTTTAAGTAAAATATTTAAACACATTCCAATTTATGAAATTATTATTCTTGATGAGTCATTTGCACTAATTTCAGTGTAAAATACCTGTTTTGAAGTATCTGACATGTTTTCAAAGCGCTTTGGATTGTTATTTATAGCAAATGACTCCCTGAATGGACAGTATTGAGACCAAGGGTTTTTTGATAGTCATTAGGATTTCCTAGCATGGTGCAATTCATGTGTTGGAAATTCAGTAATTTTCCAATGCTGAATAACAGCTACTCCGTGTGACCTTTCCATTAGCATCCTTAATGCATATTAACACAGAACTGGTCGTTTTTCTTTCCAACTGGGAAGCTCCTTTGCTGTTGCAGCATGGTGGAAACACCTATAAGGAATGTTACTGCTGGAAGTGCCATGAGTGTCATTCCTATTGACTTTCTTGAGAAGACTGAGAAGGGATCCTGTTCCAGAAGTTAAAATTTGGAATACCCCTTGGATTTCATAAATACATGTAGCTACCTCCAAGTCAGGTGTCAGGATGGTGCCAGACTCTCTGTGGTGCCCAGTGACAAGATGAGGAGCAATGGCCATAAATACTAGAACACAAGAAGTTTGACGTCAATGTGAGGAAGAAGTTCTTTACACTGAGAGAGGCAGAGCACTGGAAAAGCTGCCCAGGGAGGTTGTGGAGTCTGCCTGGGCAGGGGGATTGGACCAGGTGATCTCCAGAGGTCCCTTCCAACCCTAACTGTTCTATGATTATGTGATTCTGTGACCTGGATCTCATCCAAGGGGTATTCCAAATTTTAACTTCTGGGATAGGAAGGCATTTCTGCTCTCTCAGGAAAGACCATCAACAGATTCCTAGTTTTCTGGTGCCTGTTGTGTCTGAAAAGAGGGGTATTCCAAATTTTAACTTCTGGGATAGGAAGGCATTTCTGCTCTCTCAGGAAAGACCATCAACAGATTCCTAGTTTTCTGGTGCCTGTTGTGTCTGAAAAGGAGAGGTGAGAGTGCCAGTCCTGGCTTCCAGGTTCAGTGAGGAGCAGCGCTGTGCTGCCGAGTGTCCCTCTGGCACTGGGGGCAGCACAGGTTCCTGTGGCACTGGGAGCGCTGGGCCCTGCGTGGTTGGTTCCTGTGGCACTGGGAGCGCTGGGGGCAGCACAGGGGTTGGTCCCTGTGGCACTGGGGACACTGGG
>NW_008683939.1:4214-7659 GCF_000695815.1 Acanthisitta chloris | reverse complement strand
TTTCCCAGGTCCTCCTTGCAAACCTTTCTGTGGAAGTTGGCACAAGGTACATTTCAGTCACTTTCTGTGGCTGCCTTCTCACTGCACTCCAGATGCCAAAGAGGGAGAAGGAGCTCCCAGTGCCCCTCTGTAACAGTCAAAATACACAGATGCTGGGCCAGCAGCAATTCCTCACAAACACCCCAAGCTCCCCATCTGGTACCACCAGCAAAAAGAGTGGGGAGATATCCCACATAAGGCCCCTGCCTTGAGCAGGGGTTAACCTCTGAACACCTGCCCCTAACTCATGCCATGACAAAAGCATCTCACCTTCCAAACCATCCAGGGAGGAACAAAAGCTAAGAAAATCCTACTCATCTTAAGCCAAAGGAATGTCATAACAAGGCCTGTCAGCAGTAAGTGGGCTCGTTTTACCACGACAAATGCTGTGGCAGTGCAGCCCTGGGGCAGTGAGGGGGTGGGCAGGGGCTCCAGCTGCCCCGGGCAGGGCGGGCAGTGGGGCAGGCTGCAGGAGCCAGCAGCAATGAGGACAGAGGCTGGCCAGGCCAGCAGCACTGCTGGGCAGCTGAGGAGACAGGCAGGTCTGTCCCAAAAGTCCTCTCAGCTTTGCTGTTCTTCACAGAGTGGCACAACTGCACCAACCCCACTTTTCTGGACAGCCCAGGAGAGGGATGTTTGCTCCAGCTATGTGTACCAAGGAGCTCTAACAGGCCCAGGACAGCCCTCTGGGCCATCTGACCAAGAAGAGGGACTCCAGGTGTCAACTCCAAACTGTTATCCTCGGCCTTCAAACTAAAGTACACGTTCTGGTTTAGTGTTAATTGAACAAGATTCACCAGTAATTCAGAGTTAATAGTTTTAACTCAAAGAGATGAAGCCTGTACCCAGTACGGCTGAACCTTCACACAGTACTCAAGCATTAAATGCACACAAACATGAAAAGTAGTTTCCCTGGGGATCCATCAGAAGCTCTCCTACAGCATTAGTAACAATTTTGTCTCTAGATCAACATTAAAAATCCCAGGTGACAGAATTCACAGGTATCTTCTTCAGAGACTATGGCACAAGCCAAAGGATTTTACACATGAAACATCCTGTGAAGTTAAACCACAAAATTTGAAATGGAACTATTAACGAAAGATGAAATGAGGGGATGACATCCACAACAGAGCAAACCAAATGAAATTCTTAGTTTCATGCTTCATTCTTGAAGAAAAAACAAACAGAAAACCCCTGCATCCAGCACACAATATTCCCAATGCTGCATGTATCAAAACCAACAACAGTCTACGGTGTCTCAATATCTGACAAAAAAACCAGCTGCATTCAGATTTGAAAATATACCTATAATGTAAATCAAGTATCTAACATATCAAATATATGGCATCAAATCTTACTGAGTCATGTCTGATTTCCAATGATGAAGAAATTCTGTAAGATATTTTTTAAAATCAGTTCCTTTATGTCACAAAGGGGTTTTGAAGATCTTTTTTAAGTGGTCCATACAGTTTTCTGAAGCTATAAATCTTAGTACTGTCAAGAACACTATTTCTCTCAAGTGCTGAATGTTTCAGCACACATTTTGAATGTCTGACAATTGCTATTATGTAATTTTTTATTCATTAACTACCAAAGAATAATCCAGGTAGAGCAACCATCCAGAACATGCAAAGTATGTTTTCAGAACTCCAGACACTGTTATTGGATACACAGGAATGAAACAAAACAAGAATACATTTAAAATGTACTTAGACAAAATATATTCTGTACAAAAACTGGAACTAGGAGGGAGCACAGTTATTTTTACTCATGTTTTCATTTTTGTTATGCATCTTCAAGATACATATGTGCTTTAGATATGTTTGATCTTGCAGCCAACCCAATTCCATGAGACCCTTTCTATAACAATCATCTTATAAAAATGAGAAGAAAAAACCACATGTGCCTACTGATCCCTCTACTCTGTAAAAGCTGGTTTACTAAAAGTGCTACCTTTTAACAGACCTGATGTTATACAAGCCCTTTGTTAACTATCACAGGCATAGTTTCTAGTATACCTTTGCTATACTTTTCCTATTTCATAACATACTTGTAAAACATGAGAACGCCATACAAATTGATAATTTAAAAATCATAGCAACTCTGAATATCACTTTACTGGTTCTTCTCATCTTTTCACATTTCAGCTTACCTGAGATGCTGAGGAAATCTGACTTTGGCCTGGCTGGTTCTGAAGGTGACCAGCATTTCTCTCTGGCATGGAATCTGCTGCGTTGTCATCCTGTTGTGATTCAACCATTTCCATGGTCATCTGTCTAAAAGTAAGTACAAACACATTTAAGTAATGCAATATGGGAACTATATCAGGCACCTACGAAGAGCAATTCCAGGCTATTTTATATTTGGAGCAGACAATTAACACCTAACAAAAAATAGATTTCTGTCAAAACTATCAGATTAACTAAAGTCTTTTCATCCCATTTCCCTGTACTAAAATGTTCATTCGTACAGCCAGGAGCTCTAAAACAAGTACTTGGGAAAGCTACAGGGAGGTGCAGCTCTGGAAATGGCTCTTGGGGAAGGACAAGCAGAGTCCCAGAGTCCTGTGAAGTGCTGACAGTGGGGCTGGGAGAGTGGAGCCCCAGAAGAGACCAGCAGCACTGCCCACAGCAGGTCCCTCGGGCCTCGTGTCTCCAACCAGCTCAAGCTGCCCAGCAGCCACGTGCTGCTACAATCCACTCCAACCTCCTGAGATGCCAACCCCTAGCTGGGATCTACAATTGACTTCTCTGTAAACTACTTGTGGCTCAAGACCCACAATGATTCTTCTCATTTTGCAGGTTTAAACGGAGGGTAAGTGTCACAGAAAAATAGGCAACTCGCTGACACTCAATTTAAACGGAGAGCTTCAACTCCATACAGAAAGCCTCCAAATGTATCTGCTATATAAAAATGCAATTACCTGACAGCTCGTTCTCGGTATTTCTTGCCAGACTTAGCCATAACAGAAGGTGTGAGTTTTAAAACAAGAGCTTGGTTCTCTTCAGCTCCCTTTCTCTCCTACCAAACCCTGCACAGAAGGTGCAACATTGAACAGGTGATGTCAAACATTGTCATGGCAACAGGTCAGTTTACAAACAGCACAGAGACAGGCTAGGGTCAGGCAGAGGCAGGCAGGATGCCCTGCAAGCATTCTCCCACCTACACTCTACTTACACAACCAACTTGAGGGATTTAAGAGGCAGCAAATCTCGGTTCCTCAGGTTCAGTTACTGCAACTGAGGATGGCAAGCCTGTATGAACTCAAAGTTCAACTGTTTCTACTGGCTGATAGTTACTTTGGTTGCTTCTCACGTCTTGCAGGGACACAGAAGAGGCAGGGAAGGAAAACTGCTACCTGCCTCACTCGGATGTGCCAGAATTTAGTCTCACATGTTCAAAGTCA
>NW_008683939.1:289-4197 GCF_000695815.1 Acanthisitta chloris | reverse complement strand
GGGGGGGGGGGGGGGATTTAATCACCCTTTTTGCCCAGCATAAAGGCATGAAAATATGCAAAGGTATTCAGTCAAATGACACAGAGAAACACATTTCTAGTTTATATTCCTCCAATGGTATTCTACTGACCAGACTTAACTACAGTTAATAGTAGCCAAATTGTACATGTTTCAACATTTCATGGGTTAACATTAGTATTTCTGCTCATACAAGTTACATACCCTATGCCAGTATCAATTCAGATTAGAAACAGATATTTTACACCTAAAATCTTTCCACATTCTTGTCTTGTTAGTTACCACTAATTACCTTTTTATCTAGAGACAATCTAATTCAAAGATCTACTGAAATTCACTGAATTTGGGCAGTTCTGGGAAGAATGTTTTCACCAAGCGTTTCATCATAATTTTCTGTAATAAGATGTTACTTTGTCAACCATTCTGTGTTATATATGCATGCAATACTACAATGATAAAAAAGTTGGGAAAAAAAGTTCCTCCTCTGTAAACTAGGGCCATCCATAGAGCCTCCAACAAGAAAGCCCTGTCTGGTTCATGTAAGAATGCCTCCATAAGCTGCCAAACAGCTCACACACCGAGGAAGATTCAATAATGCATAGGTACTGGCAACATATTCATTGTAATCTTTTCCTAAAAATGGGAATACAGTCAGAACTAATTCACTGTATGAAAGCCCTGAAGTATTTTTGTATCTAGAACCATCTGTCACAGAAAACCTATGGATAAAAAAAAACAAAACAAAAAACAAACCCAAGCAAAAAAAAGCAAGTGCTTTTATTCCCACTGAATACACTTCATAGAAATTTTACCTGGGAAGGGCCATTTTTCATCTTGTAAGAAAAAGGGTTTAGTTCCTAATTTTAGCTTAATTCTTCACTGATTGCAGAACACTATAAAAACATGTTTATTTTTACTACTTTATCAGGATTTTTCTCCCAGTCTTTTCATCTGCTATGCTCCAGTAACTGAGTTAGCAAATAGCTATGAAAAGAGCATCAGTGCAGCAGAAAACCTAACAAAGTTATTCCTTGTATTTTATAAAATGAAGTACAGAGAAAGGGCTGTATTTTTTAGATTATGTTACATTGCAAAAAACAACAGCAAGTACTATACATGTCAGTGAAATGACAAATACAACTTATGATATATATGGAAAAACTCCAGAATTTACATAGATTTTCCATCTATAATTGTGTATATTCTGACTCAATACAAATGATTGTTTAATTTAAAACTTTAGCAAAGTGGAATAAAGTCTGAAATTTGTATACTATTTTTGACTGACAAAATGCAACTGTTACCCTAGAACAGAGTGAAATACTCTTTCTAGATATGCCCCAATCCACTTCTTTTTGACAACCTACTAACTTTAGTATGCTGGTAAACAGAGATGTGACTAAAAACACCACTCGAGTATAAAGACCCAACTATAACCTGTAAAACCAAAACAAAACTACCAATGTACATAAGTGATTCCCAAAGATACACCAGTTATCTTAGCATAAAACTTCACTGAGAAAGATGACTATCATAATTCAGACAAGCTACACAAGATGAGGAATCCTGTGTAGACATAACCATAGGTGATCACTACACTGGCAGGTGCAGGGCAGCTGCAGACATTGGAGCCCACAGGGTCAGCAGGCACAGGCACACAGAGCTGTGTCACTTCATGTGCCCTTGTGTTTTAGACTTCCTCTACTATATATCATTTTAACATGGATAGATCAAACTGGTTTTAATAAAAACACAGGAAGAATACTGGGTAATATAGTAACTATTCTTTTTCTAAAACATCAGTAATACAGACTGTGGCAAGAAGAAGTTATTAGTCCAACCCAGAAACTACCAACACTGACAGTTTCGCTATGTATTGCAGTCTACACTGCAAGCAAATTCTACCATATTCATTGCTTTTAAGTTTCAAAGAAAGAAAGAATCTTCTTCCAAGCACTTAAAACCCTTTATGAAAGTCTATCAGTAGTAGAACATGTAACACTTTTAAGTTTACATTACCTTTCTCCTATTTTAAAGGAAAATTAAGCAAACAGTTTTAAAGTATATGGTCTTTGGTGTTGTTTAAAATTGTTATTGTTTCTTCATTGTATGATTAATTATATACAGATTTTAGCATTATGTTCAGTATTAATACATTCTTTTCTTACATTTTCTACCTTGGTTGCTTACAATCACTGAACAGTAATTGTAAATATTCATCTGCATTTTTAAATTAATAAGAAGTTGTACCTTTCTGCTCCCATAAAAACAGGGCAAAAACCAGTTTTCCATAATATAAGCAAAGACACCTACTTCTTCCTACAACATAGCAAAGGAATCTTCAGGACCTGGCAAGAAGTATAACTGTTACCAAGTTAGTAACACTTCAACATATATAAGCACATGTTTACTACAGTTGCTGAGGCTCATGTACATCAGGTCAGTAGCAGATGAACACTGATTAAGGTGATGCACACAGTGCACATCAAAAGCTTCTTCAACTGCAATCAGTTAAAGCATCTCTGACAGAACAAATCTGACAGAATCAGCTAGAGGAAAACTCTGCCAGATTTCCTAAAAATTCTAAGTCATTTACAGCTAAAGGTGTGAACTTTCTACATTTTTGTCCATAAGTAAAAGATGACAAACAGCATCCCTAGCAAGCTATGATTTTGTGCAGTAAAGAGCACAAAAATCCTTCCACTCCCCCTAATACTGCTGTTTGCTTTACACGACTGAATACCAATATAAATATTTCATGTCTGTTGGTGAAATTTAACTGCATAAGCAAACTAGTACAGTATTTTGCGTAACTGGAAGTGTGTGACTGTCTAATTAAATACTCAGAGACATTTTAAAAACCAACTTGTTTATTTCAACCATACTTTATACATCAGAGACTGCTTACAAAGGTGGCTTATTACAAAGGAAACAGTAAGGGGCTAAGATGTTTTAGTCCTTGCTCCAAATCTCTTTGAAGACTTTTATTCATGGGGGAGTTACTAGAAAGGAAGGATGTGAATCTACAAACACCAATTTTGCATTTATTGATGACCCCCACAGTGAGTGTGGAAACTCTCAAGAGCATACTTGTTTCAGTACAGCAGTGTGTTTTTCAAGCATGAACCCTACCTGTTTTCCTCCCTGTCGTGTGAAGCACACAGGCTGGCAATGTGGTCACTGCCTCCAGCCAGGAACAGCACGCGACAGTGCAACAAACCGGATTTTGAGTGTAAACTTTCTGGTTTCAGTGTCATCACACACTACGCCCCTTGTGTCTCCTAAACTCTCAATGCTTCCTCATTTTCTTCCCTGAGAGAAGGCACCTAAAAATGTCTTTAAAAACCCAACCTGCCATTACTGTGCATACAAGCATTGCTACCTGGCCACTCTGCACCTGCCACCTCCATCCTCCGCACAAGGCAAAGCCAAGCTGGCTGTGCAGAGGACACGGCTCCCCTTTACAAGGGTCTGACCAGCCCCTCAACTGCCCAGAGGATCCTTTAACCACCAGTCCCTGTAGAATCATTTAACATGTGGCTGCACTCAGCAACAAGCACGATGCTGTCACGGCAGCAGACAAAACCCTCAAGGCAAGACCTTGGATTCATGAATCATAGAATCAACCTGGTTGGAAGAGACCTCAAAGATCATCAAATCCAACCCTACTGTCGTTACTAGACCATGGCACTAAGTGCCACATCCAGTCTCATCTTGAAAACCTCCAGGGATGGGGAATCCAACACCTCCCTGGGCAGCACATTCCAAGGTCCGATCACTCTCTCTGTAAAAAAACTCTTCCTAATATCCAACCTAACCCTCCCCTGGCAGAGCTTGAGTCTGTGCCCTCTTGTCCTGCTGCTGTTGCCTGGGAGAAGAGACCAACCCTC
>NW_008683939.1:0-258 GCF_000695815.1 Acanthisitta chloris | reverse complement strand
ATAAGGCCTCCCCTGAGCCTCCTCTTCTCCAGGCTGAACACCCCCAGCTCCCTCAGCCTCTGCTCATGGCACTAGTGCCCGAGCAGCACACCTGTCCTCCCAGAAACAGCGATCCTGTTTTCCTGCGCGGAAAGCCTTACGGTACCGGACAGAGGGACAAACGACACCGGGACCAGAACCTCCGCAGTGCTCGCGGCAGGGAGAGCTCGGCGGGTTCAGGCCCTGCGGCCCGGAGCGCTCTGCCCGCCCCGAGAGGCG
>NW_008683938.1:0-2282 GCF_000695815.1 Acanthisitta chloris | reverse complement strand
CTTTTCCAACCTGGCTGATTCTAAGTTTCTATGATCCTCCACCCACAGCTCCATGCAGCAAGGAGCTGGGAATATCCGTATGGAATAAGGGAACACACTCCTTCATTTGAGAGTAGCAGCTAAAAGACCTGAGGCTTAACTTTCCAACAGGAGGAATAATCCCAGCAAGTGAATGTTGTGCTAGCAGCAGAACTTCTTCCATTCTCCTCACTCATCTCCTCATCTAACCTTTGCTTTCATGGAACAAGCTGAGAGAGAACTCTCAGCTAAAAGCTGGGAGAGGCTGCCTGGATAGGATTGATTCCTCTTGCAGTGACTCAAAGGAAAGTGGTTTTGATTTGACAAAGTTTTCCTAAAATTTTGGGCTTAATTAACCCTGATTTTTCAGTTAGTTGCTGAACAGGCAAATCAGTTACTCACACACCCTTTGCAACATCCTCTATGAAGAGGTATTTCTCATCCCTTTCTCTTCCCCATAGGTGTCACTCGTGAGTTTATCATGGCTGGATTTGTTCCTCCCCAGGATTTTATCCAGACATCACTTGATTTGGAATTCACACATTTCTTTAGGGACATCTTACATAATCCACCCAACCTTAATTCCTCTGTGGAGGTTTATCTCACCTGTTCCACCTGAATTTAAATACAACATGAATACACCAAACAGACTGTTGGACACAGAGTTTGCTTTGCATTGCAGGAAAGGAAAGGTTTATTCAAGACATTGCCATGCAGCACAGCCCCAGCTGCACTGCAGGGTCCTGTGTGTAGGTACAGCGATTGTGGTGATGAGCAGAATGAAAAGGGAGAAGTAGGTAATTTTAGAAGCCTGGAAATAATGAATTTTGACTCTGTGAATAGCACTGGTAGAGGAATCTGTGCATGGGGCAGGTCACAGCGTGTCCCGTGTGAGTCACCGTGGCGTGGGCCAGGCTGTTCCCATGGCAGGGAGTGGGTCAGGGATGACCAATGCGTCGGTGGTGTCTTAACACACTCTTGACTGTCCTGTGGAAAGAAAGAAGAAACAATTGCTCCAGTGGGGAAATCAAGAGCCTCTTGCAGCAATTGCATTTCTATTTATCCCCTACTTAAATATCCATTTGCTAGCAAAAGCATGGGAAAGGAGCTGAGCCTGTGTGTGGAACTGGCTCCAAACCACCTTGAAATGAAGAGATATGTGGTGAGAGGTTTAATCCCTGCCACAAGGTCATAGCACAAGGTTTGGTATTGACAGGGAAGGGATGAAACACAAAATCTGAGAGCCATGGGCACAGGGTAAGTTAGGATCCTCCTGGGAAGATGTTTCTTACCTGCTTTGTCGCTAGATTGACCATGGGAGTAGGAAGTAGAAGAATAAGAGTGGGAGGACATTCCACCTCCTTGGACAGCTCCGTGACATGATCTGTGGGAGGAAAGCAGATTTAATAAAGGTAAATACACACTGACACTGTGTGCAGTGCAGGTACCAGCCTGGCTTTCCCTGCACCTTGCAAACATTTCTTTGTATATAATCTTTTATTTCATTCCCCTTCAGCTGAATTTTCCTAGAAGGTTGTAAAAGGAACAGCAACAGGCTGTGGCAGTATAATTCCTGTACTCTCACGTTCCAGCTGTGCTTGCACATCTGCTGGCAGAAGGGACCTCATTACAGTTTGGCTTGGCATGGTGATTCCTCCCATGGAATTCACTCCCCACAAACAGGACAGGAGGAACTGACTGACTGAAAACCTCTCAGTAATGACCTGCTCTGTGTTCCCCTTGTTTGATGTGGTTATGAACATTCTCATAGACAAATTTCAATGCAGATGCTGTGAAAAAAATCCAGTTGGATTTAGATCTCAGCGAAAAACAAGCAAAAAATTCTGCTCTCTCTTCCATGAGTGCCAAGAGAGAAAAGCTTGCGGCAGAATTTGTGCCCTTATTTGCGAAGAGGATACTCACGCGATGTCCTGCTGTCCCTCCTGCAGCAGTGCCCGGTACTGCTGGATCTCCTGCTCCAGGCGGCTCTTGATGCCCAGCAGCATCTTGTACTCCTGGTTCTGGCTCTCCATCTCGCAGCGGATGCTGGCCAGCTCCTCCTCCACGGAATTGATCTGCCCCTGGAGCTGTTGCAGCATGCAGCCGTAGCGATTCTCAGTTTCTGCCAGGGAGTTATCCAGAGAGTTTTTCTGGAAGGGGAAACACAGGAGTTGAGGACTGGAGTTCTCTGCCCACCTCGAGGAGAGAAGGGTCCACAGGGATCCTGCTCACATACCGTGCTGAGCTGTGCCTGCAGCTCAATC
>NW_008683937.1:1590-3028 GCF_000695815.1 Acanthisitta chloris | reverse complement strand
CTGTCCCAGCTCTGAGTCCTGTCCCTGCTCTGAGTCCTGTCCCAGCCCTGAGCTCACATGGATCACAGGGATCACACAGCTTGGTGGGAGTCATTCCAAGGAGCTCCCAGAGCTCCTTTCCCTGCTTTTAGGGACTGTTTTGGGGCATAATGTGACTGCTGCTTGCAGTGATTTCTGCCTGTGTGAGTTTGATCTGTGCGTGGAGGGAGTAAGAAAAGGGCTAAAATAGAGATACTCTAAGTTTCAGCCCAAAAAGGTTAGTGGGAATGAGAGGAGCTCAGTGCTGGGCTGAGGGACACTGGGGTGATGTGTTGGGATTGATTGGAGCTCAGTGCTGGGCTAAGGGACACTGGGGTGATGTGTTGGGAATGATTGGAGCTCAGTGATGGATCCCAGAAGGATTTGGGTTGGAATGACCTTAAGAATCCTTTAGACCATGGGCAGGGTCACCTCCCACTAGCCCAGGTGGCTCCAAACCCCATCCAACCTGGCCTGGAACACCTTCAGGGATGGAGCAACCACAGCTGCTCTAGGCAACCCATTCCAGTGCCTCAACACCTTCCCAGGGAGGAATTTCCTCCACATATCTAAGCTAAATTTCCCCTCTCAGTTGGTCCCTGGTCTTAGCACGAGGCTCAAGTGGTGAGACCAACCCTAGCCCAAGCTGAGCCTTGTGGCAGTCCCAGCACTAACCAAGGAGCTTATTTGTACCTCCTTCCCCATCCTCCTGGGCTGGAGGAAGAGACAAGAAAATGGAACAGAGCACAAGGCCCAGAAAAGACCCTCCAGTCTCAGCCCTGTGGCCCAGTCAGCCCTTTCTAAGAGAGATTTGGGTGACAGGAGCTCCCGTTGAAGCTCTTATGCAAGAGGTTGCTACCAGAGGAAGTTTCTCTTTAACCCCAGGCAGTTGGTGGTTGATTTATGCCCTGCAGCTTTAGATTTGCTGAGTTGCAGTAGTGTTGCATAAGAAGAAAATTTGATGCTGTCTTTCCTAAAACCTCTATCTGTTGTGGAATGTCTCTCTTTTTTTTTTTTTTTAAATTTTTTTCTCCTCCCTCCTCTCGTGGTACCTTGATGGCAAAGGAAGGAAAATGATGAGGTTCTCTCACTGATGAGGGTTAATCACTGAGTTTCCTCAGAGGGAGTGTTGGATTTGTGTCTTCCTTCACCCAAGGGACTTGACACTGTTCCTTGCACGTTGTATCCTCCCAAAATAACATCTCTTTTTTTTTTTTTTTAAATTTTTTTCTCCTCCCTCCTCTCGTGGTACCTTGATGGCAAAGGAAGGAAAATGATGAGGTTCTCTCACTGATGAGGGTTAATCACTGAGTTTCCTCAGAGGGAGTGTTGGATTTGTGTCTTCCTTCACCCAAGGGACTTGACACTGTTCCTTGCACGTTGTATCCTCCCAAAATAACATCAGCTTCTGATTTCATTC
>NW_008683937.1:0-1565 GCF_000695815.1 Acanthisitta chloris | reverse complement strand
AAGTTATTATGGTCGTGGCTCTTGCTCTGAAGCAATTAACACCACAGTGGGGAATACTCCAGGAGTGGGATGTGACTGCTGTGGACAATTTGGCAGTGTCTTAGTTCATGTAGGAATTAACCCTGGACTTAATGACTCTGGGATCACTTCTTCCCTAGGTAAGAGCTGTCCCTGAGTGAGAGTCAATTCCTTTCCTGGCAGGGGAGACAGACAAGTCTTCAGCTCCACTTGGGTTCTCTCCTCATTTGCTTTTAACCTAAAGGAAAAGTCACTTAGACTAGAAATGCACATTAGCCATTTGGGACCAGAAGGGCAATTACAAGGAGAAAACTCATTTCCATCAGTGTGGAGGGGGTGAAAGACTCTGCTCCATTGTCTGAGCTGTGGTGACCTTCCATACAGAGGGAGCAGCACAGGTTCTCTGTCTCCAGCAATTCTGGATGAGGAGAATTTGTGGATTTGGCCTCTTGTTCTTGGCCTCCTCCTGAATGCCTCACCATGGGCAGTGATACCTCCAAGCCTTCCCATCAACAGCCACAGGTAAAACTTCATCTCCTCACTGGAGGAGCAGATTTATCCATCTGCTTTCCAATCCAGCTCAGGGGGGATATTGCCCAGGGACAGCTCCTGGCACAGAGACAGTGACACAGGAGCTCTGAGATGGAGAGTTGGGGCAATTCCTGCTCTTTTCTACACTTCCCCCCATTAATCTTGAGCATCAGTTCTGGCAGAAGTGGGGGCAGTGACTTTTCTGGTCTGTCCTTCATCCCTCTGCTCTTTGCTGCCAGTGGGAAATCTGAGCTTTAGGCCTTAACTTCTCAAACTGAGGGATATTTTTCCCTGGGTGAGCGTGGGTGGCTCCAAAGCTGCTCCAATTTTAGCCTCCCTGCACCACCCAGACATTAAACTGAGCATCTTGCTGCATCTGCTCCCGGGACACTCATTGTCCAGGAATCCCCAGTGCCCAATTCCTCCAGCAGGAGCTTTTATGGCAATCAACCCATTTGCTGCCACAAGTCCAAGTCTTTGCAAGAGGTTGGTAGAGCCCCAAAGAGCTTGTGGCAGCTTGGGTTGATTTTGAAAGCAGTTTGGTCCCCAGCTGGGTGTGAGAGGAGAACGAAAGGCTGCGAGATGAAGCCGCTCGAGCACGTGAGCCGCTGCCCGTCATTCTGAAACCAGGCATGGAAACTGAGCTGGGGAGAGCTCCAGAGCAGGGCTCAGCTCTCACCACACACCAGAGACCACACCAGAGCTGCTGCTCTGCCTGGGGACCAGCACCTGCACTGGGGCACACACAGCAGCAGCTCAGGAGGGGCAGATGAGCACTGGCAACGAAGGTACTCTGTCCACTCCGTGCTGTCCTCATCCAACTCTCTCATCCAACTCTCTCATCCAATCCAACCCCCTCATCTAACCTCCTCATCCAATCTTCTCATCCAACCCTCTCATCCAGCTCTCTCATCCAACTCTCTCATCCAATCCAACCCCCTCATCCAATCTAACTATCCAATCTTCTCATCCAACCCTCTCATCCAGCTCTCTCATCCAACTCTCTCATCCAATCC
>NW_008683936.1:10562-17548 GCF_000695815.1 Acanthisitta chloris | reverse complement strand
CTCATAATCAACCCCAAAGGTGGGGGGTGTTTGGATCTACAGGAGATCCTCAAATTTTGTGGACGGAACATAGAACACCATTCTTTAGACCTTTGACTTTATTAAAAATAGAAGTATTTTTAATCTTTTTTAAAAAACTTTTTTAATATCTACTGCATTTTTTATTAAGTCTACAAGTTTTTAAAATTCATTTAACTCATCGTTAGACTAATTCAAAGACAGTTTGAGCTAGGGAATCTCCTTTTTGTGAAGGTGCCAGCACCAGGAAGGCCTTTGGTGGTCATTTAAATGAGCAATCATGCAAGTTAAAGCTGTTCTGAAGTGACTTTCACTTCAGGATTAAGTGAACCTTTGCAAGACTGAAACCAATTCTATTTGCGACAGAACTCAAAACACAAAAACTCAACACGCAACAAATTATGTTCTTTGACACACAAACCCCCAAAATTTAATGCATCAAGTAATTTTTTCCAGAACAAAGGCAACCTTTGTCTTCACTAATTCACCACCATCAGACACTGGAATGAGCAAAAAAATATCCATGGATTTTCTGACTGCCAATAATGGATATTTCACTAATTGTTGAAGACAAAATGCTGGTGGAGTTCTTGTAATTCTACCCCTTTTTAAATTAACTATGAGAAAGTACTTGTAGTTCATATGAGACTGCCATTTTCTGGAGTGGCTGGGAGAGGCTGATGACAGCATTTCTATCTTTATCCTGTACGTTTTCAGAACCTTAGTGTTCAAGCATTTTGGGGGTTTTAAAATTGCAATGGAATTAACATTTTTTCTATAAAAATTAAAATCAGCCTTTGTTTTTGCAAAGTCTTGCTGGTATTGATAGCAGTGTCTTCCAACTCCCATAAAAGGCAGTAAACTGTCTTCAAAACAGCAATGACAAATGTGCGTTTAGCATGTTGAAAATACAATTTGATCATCCACTATAGGTTAGATTTAGTCAACTCCACCAAGTTATCATTTGCTCCTTCAGCTTTCTAGAATATAATTTGCATTTTGCTTTTGGTTATTTTTCATTTGAATCTATTCACTGCTGTTAGTATTTATTCTTTTTATTAATGGAGCCTTTGCACTCCTTGCAATAACATAGCATCCAAAATAAAAACACAACCCAGGACTCCACTGTGCAAGAAGCTGTACAAAAGGAGAAGCATAGAGTCACTGAGAAACATGCAGTCTATTTAATGTATTAGTGCTACCATGGGCAACAAAACAGAGCTGTGTCATGTTGATCAGTATGGCAGGAGATCAACTCCTCCATTAGCAGCTTCAGCATTGCTTGTTTGTTGGCATCCTGCACAAGAGAATTGCACTGGGTGGATGGTAAGTATCCATCATCACATGAAGGTCAGCAGCACTGGATAGAGATCTTGCTGGTATTGATATGTATCGGTATCTTCCATTTCTCACAGAAAATACTAAACTGTCCTCAACAACTGTAACAGATACAACTTTGGCTTGAAAAAGTAGAACTTATATTTTCTTCTTGGCCTTGCTGTGTTTGAGCCAAGGGACTTCCACGAGGAATGACCCTGTAGGTGATATGAGAGGTTGCATGAAGACACAGCATTGCTCAGTCTCCTGCACTGGAGGCTATATTCTTCTGGACCTACAGTGATAGAGCTTTGAGGTATTGTGTGTGTCTGGCTTCCACCAGAGCTCACTTGGAGGTCTCTTAGGCATTTTTTTGTTGCTTGGCCATGAGTTACCTGGACATAGCAGTTGAATTTCAGTGGAAAGGTGAACTGTCCTATACACTACTACAACATCCTAAAAATTTAGCTGGCATTTGCATATAGGTCATTTAAACTATGTGAACAAATTTCTTTTTCTGAGATCTGAGTTAACTTAGTTGTTTGTTTGGGTCTTTTTTTTTTCTTAGCTCTCCCTATTTCATTTATAATCTTATTTGCCAAAAACATCACTCTGGACATTAGAGAGACTTTGGTTGGAGTAATAACATACCTCACTGATTCTGAGTCTTAATTGAAACTTTAACTAATGTTCTCTTTGAAAATCAGCTGTAGTTTTATATTCAAATCAAAAGCCCCAAACTGGATACTCCGAAGGTGGTTCATAAAACACTGACATAAATTCTTGGATTTATGTACCCCTGTCACACAACAGGATCCTTTGGATCTTCCACACTATTCCAGCACACAAAGATGAGAATTTAATCAATGAGAATCAATTCATAGCCCAGCTTCCCCACAATTTATTTTTCAGTATATGTGATGCAACGACAGTTTGTCTTTATAAGTGTGATCCTCATTCCCAGGAGCTGTTGGGTGTGCAGAGACAACAGAGTTTCTTCTTCCCTGTTGCTACAGGATGTCTTGACAACTGCAATTCCCAGCTTTGCCGGCACAAGAAGCAACTCTGTTCTCCTGTTTCTCTGTGGGAGATGTTTCCTCCACTCTTCCTAGAGGGTGGGAGCACTGCACTAAGGAGGATATCGAGCACAAATCTGCAGCAGAGCTAATGATAAAAAAGAAACTCACAAGAAACTTTAACTAATGGTGAAAAGACTTCATGGAAAAGGGAAGGAGGCCCTTTTACCTCCCTAACACAATTCTTTCATTAAACCAAGTGGCAAACCAAGTGACAGCACTGACTTTTAAGTCAAAGTCACTGTAATCAGCATGAATTGCGCATTGCTACTATCTTCCACATATATTTTATCAACGGAAAGGTAATGCCAACATAAACAGGGTTAACTGTTAGTTAACTGTCATTAGGTGCTAATAATAAATACACTTCTTTCCCCTGTGAATGGCCAGTTTGGCAGTGTGTCGTAATGATGCTTTTCTTTTTATGGAATCGAAGAGTCTGGGGAAGCAAACAATAGAGTAACAAATTGGGGACTTACCAGAGGCAAAATAAAGTATGCTTGATGGACTCCTGACAGAAATAAACAGTGTAAATCAACTTTATTAACCACTCAGACATGGAGGCCAGCTGCAGTCAGTCCCCAGTGTAATAGAAGAAAACTGAAGACAAAAACCATTCGGAAAATGCAGAGGTATTGCTGCCAGTTCTCACAAGACACATCACTCTCATCCACTCAATCCTCTGCTCCACAGCCTGCCCAGAGCTCCAACAAGGTCGTCTTGAACTGCGGGAGGGAAATTAAAAAGGCAAAGGACTGAGCTCCTGGTATCCTCTGCAAGTTACTTTTGTTGATGCATAATTTCCCCATTGCTTCCTGGGATGTACCTGCACCTAGAGACCTATACACAGGCAAATAGGCCTAGTCTTGAGCCCACACTCAATCTCCTAAAGGTAAATGCCTAGGCAATGCCATAGAATCACAGTATTTTAGGGGTTGGAATGTACCTTACAGGCCATCTAGTCCCAACCCCCTGCCCTGGGCAGGGACACCTCCTCACTAGATTAGGTTGCTCAAGGCCTTATCCAGCCTGGCCTTGAACACTGCCAGGGTTGGGGCAGCCACCACATCCCTGGGCAACCTGTGCCAGTGTCTCACCATCCTTAGAGTAAAAAACTTTTTTCTCACATCCAGCCTAGACTTTCCCTCCTTCATTTTGAACCCATATATGCCCCTGGATGCTCATCTTCCCAATTCAGAGGGACAGTTTACAGGTAAATGGAGATATGAGACTCCTGTTGGCATTGTGAAAGGCATAGCATAACTTAAAGCTGAGTTCATCAAACTTAATTAAATTAAATTAAATTAAATTAAGCTTCTAATTACACTGTTCACATTGAAACAATTCAGATCTATTTCAGGCTATTTTCAGTAGTACTAAAATTTTCCTATTTGTTGTTCTCCTCCCCCGACCTTTGTCTGGAGTCTGTGTGTGCTTTACCTACTTCCTCATCCCAGAGCAGAGAAGCTGATGTTTTCTCCTGGATAACATCATAAAACACTGAAGTAACATGAGGACATTTGCCCTTAACTACAAAATCTGGTATTGTTTGTATTACATGATTACAGTTGATGAAAGCTTGAAATGAGCTGCTTTCCTACAGAGGTCTCTATCATTTCCACTGGCATGTTCATCCACTTCGAAGTGAGGGCAAATCCTTTTTTTAGATTAGACTTTCCCCTTTATAGATTTATTTCTCGTGGACTCTATAATTATACAATTAAAGGTAATATAGGTAATTTAAACATTTAATTTATTTAATGGCATTGAAGAGAGTGCTTAAGGTCAGAGGAGATCTGAGGTCCTAGAGACTCACAGAAGTCATGATTCATGAGTGATTTCCTGCCTGTGGTGATAGTTAGCTGGGTGACATTGGAGGATAATGACCAGAGGTCTGAGAAAGAAGCTGCCAGGAAAGCATCTGCTGCGAGGTACATGCGAAACCTTGGAGAAGTCTTGCTCATGTGAAAACAATATGTTTTAAAGTTTATTTTAGAATAAAATGAGATGGAATTCCTATTTCTTTATTATAAGAAAGGCTTTCTCTCAAACATTTCTGCTTTGGTTTACATGCAGAAAATACCAAATCAAGCCATGTCTTAGAACCTGGCATGTCTTCTGGCACAACAGCTTAGGAACCAGACTGAAAGTACAGAGGAAAAATTCATAGAGCATTAGTACCTATGAAGGGGTGAGCATTTGCTAATGAAGTGGAAATACATTAGCAGAAGGATGGAAGCAAATGTAAGTAAATAAATAAACACACAGAATCCAAAAGTTGAGCCAAGTAAGTTCATTTTCATTCCACTGACACACATGCCATGGATACAAACATGTAGAGAAAAGTGCCTACTCAGAAACCATCCAGTCTTGTGTCTGTCTATTGTACCTCTTTGCACTCCTACAGAACATCTCTGCACACTGTCTCACAGGTAGTGAGAATTGGTGGTGAGTATCCATGGTGAGTCAAAGATGCCAGAGGCAACTGCCTTCAGAATCTTTATGTGAAATGCCACTGGAGGAGTAGACAGTGAGTTCTGCTGTCTCTGCATTGCCTTCCTGCAAGACCAGTGAGTAAAAAGCCCTCGCAGTAATTCTGGGCACTTAGGTCTGTGGGTCTATAAAGTCTGCCGATCACTGCACACTTGTGCCTGCCTCACTGCCCTTCATCCCAGCCACAAGTCCACTTGGGATTGGCTGTGCCATTGCATTCAAAATGGGTTTGCCCTAATTTGTTCTCTTCTGTGCTCTTCTGTGAAGAGTATATACAGGATCCATGTCTTGTATCACACCCAAAAGCAGATTAGGCCAATGCTCTACTGAAGTGTGAAGGGAAGGAAATTTTGGTCTCTGGGGCCTTCAGCTGGGAAATCCTACAGGGAGCCAGACATTGCAATTTAGTGTTTTCAAAACCACCTGGAATCCCTGCTTAGGACACATCAGAATGGTCTGGAATTTATGGCAGGTGAAAGGTAGGAAGATGTATTCCACATGGGAAAGCAATTCAGACCTCTGCAAGAAAGAAGACATTTCTGGAGTCCTACAGGTCCCTGAAGTCTGCCATAAGTCACCATCAGATTATACCTCCAAAATCTTCTCTCTCTACTCCCAGGCTACCACAGTATCACTCTAGCATGACATAACATACATGAAGAAATGCATCAAAATGTGTTAGAGGCATGTCTTTTCTGTGAATGTGCTTAACTCATAAGGACAAGGTGGCCTTACTGCATGACCTGATAGAGGAATGATGGCTGATAAAGGCAAAGGGTATGTAATTTGTGAGGGGTTGCAGAGAGAGTTCTGCCCTATGAGCCCTCTGAAAAGCACAGTGGCTTTCTTTGCACTCCCAGAATCTGGTAGGTGGCCCAATCCTGGAATATTTTGGTTCTTTGAGGATACTGGTAACTAAATTTAGATCCATGGACTAACCCTTACCACATAATTTGGAAGTAATACAGTATTTGATGACAGCAGCCTTGACCAAAGTCTATTGAATGTCACTTGCTAGGAATCACAAAATTTGCTGGGAGGTATATTTTTAGGGTTGCTTTTTTTTCAGCACAGCATTATTGTTTTCAAATTATATGGGACCATGTTGACCATGTTGTACTAAAAGCCTTTCAGTGTTAGGTGGATCACACCAAAACGTAAATTAAGACATTTGCCATAACTTATCAGTTTATCTAGATAATATTGCTAAGTAAAATCACAATGGGAGAAACTGATAGTAATTCAAAATTGTCTTTCCTCAAAGCTAGCAAACACTGAGGCAAGCCCTTAATAGAAATGGCTTCAATAAAATAAAATAATAAAGCAAAGTAAACAAAAACAAAGGTGAGATTAAGGCAGTGCACAGCCCTCCTAGCCCCAGCACCTTACAGAACACACACCCTTCTCAATATCATCTAGCATTGCCCAGCTCAGGTTTCCATGGCCCCTTTCTGGTGTGCACCAGAGCCTAAGACACAGCACCAAGGACATCCTGATGAAGATTAATATCCCCTCCCCACTCTGGGGTAGGGGGGGAAGCAGAATATTAATAAAAGAAATCCAAATACTACATTGCCAAGAAAACATTAATTTGAAAACTAAAGGGAACACCAAGCTGGGCACAGGCAGGTTGAAAAAAAAAATCAACCCTTTATGTAGAGGAAGAAGACACTTAGACCGACAGACAATTTTCCCGTTTCTTCAGCACTGGAGGGAATAGAAAAAACATTAGTATAATTCATGTCAACATAAATAAGAGACAAAGTGGCAAAAATTTGACTGATATCTGTCAATGTGCAATTCTGTTCTAACAAGAAAAAAAATGTAGTCGATGGATTTCTGCAGGTTAAAAACATTGAAGTTTGCAGTGCTATCCTGGCCCTATCAGTTCTATAAAAGGAGAACAGATGAATGTGCCAGGTAAGGTTTGGGCTGGGCAGAGCTGCCAGCAGTGCCAGAGGACAAATATTCTCCTTGCCGGCTTTTGTACTGTGCCAGTTACTAGTATGACAAACTTGACTATATGAGAGATTGTTTCTGGAGAAAAAAATAGTTTGAAAGGAAGAAAAAGAGAAAGCTGCC
>NW_008683936.1:5000-10524 GCF_000695815.1 Acanthisitta chloris | reverse complement strand
GAGTTTCTTAACAATGTCTACACAGACATTGTTTATTTGTTTTTTGTTTATTTGGAATTTTTTGTTTTATTGGTTCAGTTTTGGGTTTGTATCTCTGTTTTTCATCAGTTTCTCTCTTCCCTAGTGCAAAGCAGTTCATCAATTTCATTTAAAGAAATTTGTGGGAGGTCAGTGATGACATTTATCCAGAAAAAAAGAGGAGCAAGCAAGTGAAGATTTGTTATCTGAAGGCTTGAGGATCACAGCATTCCTTGAGCAGATCCTCACATCATCCAGGGTTCCAAAGATTATCTTTAGCATCTTGAATTGCACTCAGAGATTAGACTGAAGGTCCTACAAGAGTCTTACCGCTTTATGGGTTTAGGTATGAATATATAGAATAGAATAGAATAGAATAGAATTTTTCAGTTGGAAAGAACCTACAGTGATCATCTAGTCCAACTGCCTGACTACTTTAGGGCGGACGAAAAGTTAAAGCACCTTATTAATGGCATTGTCTAAATGCCCCCTTGACAGTGTCAGGCTCAGGTTATCAACACCTCTCTAGGAAACCTCTTCCAGTGTTTGACCATCTCTTGGTAAAGAAATGCTTCTTAATGTCCAGTCTGAATCTGCCTGGTGCAGTGTTGAACACTCCTATGCATGCTATTCCTGGATCCCAGAGAGAAGGTATGAGCATCTCCCTCCCCACTTCCCCTGCTCAGGAAGCTGGAAAGAACACTGAGGTCACCCCTCTTCTCCAATCCAGACAAGCCCAAGACTGTCTCTAGTGTGACTTCCACGGCTGCCTCAAGGATTTTTGAATACATCAAACATCAGAAAGGCAAGGACATAGAAGACCAAGACCTTTCAGGGCCCTGTCTACTGGACCATAAAAGTTGTGATCCCATTCCATCCAGTCTTGCATTAGCTGCTCACTGGAACTACGGAAGTGAACATAGTTGTCATCAGCAGACTCTGCACTGATGATCTGCAGTTCATCAAAGGAATCCCATGCCTGGCTTTTACCAGGATAGTGACATAGAGTGATGCTTTTAGAATATCTGGAAGCATATTGAGGTTCATCATTGCATAACACATTCTCAAACTCTTATTTTGACCTATAGAATATTTCTTCATCCTATCACATATATATGGAGAAAATCCCCATCGTCTTGAATGTGTATTTTAAAATAAAGCTTAACACTTAGAGGTCTTGCAGATTTAAACTCTGCAAAAGCCAGTGGAAAAACTCTGGTTTTCCAGCTGAGGCTGGGTAAAGGCTCATATAATACTTCTTATGTGTAGCACTCATAGCCATGTAAATAAAAAGCAAGTATGTGGTCCTGTTTTACAAACAGAAAAATTCAAATGAAGAGTTGCAAAGGGGAAAAAACTTTTTTAAAGGATCTGCAAATTCAGGGTGGACATCTTGAGATAGAAAACGTAGTTCTCACTGGATAAACTAAGAGTCTAAAGAGAATATTGACTTCAGTTGTAATGGTGAAAATACAGCAGCAGAAATATTCATGTTTTTTGGGTCCTGGAAAAATTAAAATACCCGCTGTATGCGAAACAGTAAGTCAGTAGAATGATGGGAGTGGAAACATAATATTTTTGGTTTTTCCACTCAGATCATGCTGCTTCTTATACTGCCAGGCCATGAAAATGCTGGACTTTGACATATTACATAGAAAAATCTAATTAATCCATTTTATATTGTTTTATTCTGTAAAATAAACATATTGCAATGCAGCTATAAACTACTCTCAATTTCTTAATAAGGCAAAATTCCCCCTTGTGTCACAACACCCTGAGAAATAATGAAGGGGTTCATGGTTCAGGCCAGGGATATAAAAGCTAATATGATATCATAACTTATATGGTGCCAGCCATCTTCAGACTATCAATAACTTGAACTTCCATTTTTCCAAGTACAAAAGTATTTCTTATTGAAGATCTCATATAGCAACACAAAACCATTCAAAATTCAATTTTTTGAACAGCGTTCAAGAGGCCAAGCTCTCTCTTCCCCTCAAATACTGATAAATTTATCACCTCAAACAGTGATAAATAAATAAATTCCCAGGCTATTCCCTACTGATCTCTCTAAGCATATGTAACAATATAGATCAGGTGTGAGGACTTACAGTCCTATAAAATGGCCTGGAAAGATGTGAGAAGGTAACCTGTCGCCTTCAGTTTCATGCTGGATATCTGACTAGGCTGCCTGGTCTCTTTCTGAAGTGCCTTCAATCTCAACTTGTTTGAGTGCTTCTGTTTGCAGGCTGCTTATTCAATTCAGCAATATAAACAAAATAAAATTGCTGATCTTTTGTTATTAAGTTAAGATGGTTTGCACTTTTGCTTCTTTCATGTAATTTACAAACATTTATTATGTGAGAGAGAGAGAGAGAGAGAGAGAGAGAGAGAGAGACATTACTTCTACCTTTCCCTGCTTAAAGCCAGTAGCACAAAAACTTGAATAAATAAATCCATTTCTTACCTGGGGAGAAATGTTGTAATTCCTAGAAAAAGGGAATCAGTGTGCAGTGCTTTAGCATTTATTCTCTGTGAGGGAGCAGCACTGAGAATATAGAATAATAATGTAATGGGCATCTGAAGCATCTATACCTAATGATCACAAAGCACTTTAATTCCAAACAAGAATGAAGTTTTCCATTCGTAGGTATTATCATCTGATATTTCATATGGATTACTAGAAACAGAGAGTATTAAGTAATATAAAAATGGAACTGTGGCAACGTGAAAGCTTCTGATTGCTATCCTGAACTTTTTCCTCTGTATTCTCTGTGATCAGATGGTCTTTGATGGGAAAAGAATTTATTTCCAAGAGACAGCAGATCTAGTGTATTACATAAAGCAAAGTTCTGGACTTGTAATCTTATTCCTAAAACTCCTTAAATTTTATCATTTTACATTTTAAAAGTCTTGGGTCAGCAGCAGGAAGATGGTCAAAGTCATGGCTGGATCATGTAGTGAAACAGCTGAAACATGTCCTGGTTTCCCTGAAGCAGAATTTGATGCTAGTTTTGTGGTGGCTTTCAACATCCTTGAGCCTGTGGGACATCTGCCTCTTTGTGACAAAGCAGGCATTAATAATGCATAGTAATTGCAGTTGAGCTGCCAGTGTTCTTGTGGAGATATGGAGTCCTCTGTATTTTGTTCTCCTTTAAGGAGAAGTTAAGATATTTTCCCCCTCCTGCTGTTACTTATCATCACCTTAATGCAAGAATCACATTAGGCCACATAGCTCCGATTATGCACAAGTACAATGTTAAATGTTATGATGTGAGACATAATTTATTTCTCCAGTAATTCATTTCAGTGTTTGTGTGTGAAGATTTTTTTTGCAGGCTTCTGACTTTCCAGGCTGCAAATTCTCTCTCTCTCTCTCTTTCTCCTATTGACCACTTGTTAAATCTTTTTGTTTGTTTCCCACCTTTCCCCTGGGACCCACAGACAGACAGCCTTGCCAGATTCATTTTCTGATCAAAGCTGTTTGATTTGGTCAATTTTGCCACATTGGAGACGTTCTCTATTACAGAGATAAATAGCCTTGGGCTAACTGTCAACGAAAACTTGTAAGCTAATAAATTATTCCAATTTCTTCCTGCGGATTTCTCTGGAGACAGCCCTAGGAAATACACTTTTTGATTAGTAAATTTCTCTGTGTGTGTGTCTGGACATTCAAATGTGTCGACTTTGATTAGCACCATTGCTTTTCAAGTAGACGCTGGCTGAGGGGCTGTCAGTTGCCAGCAGCCCTGATGCATAATGCATCAACTGGGCCCGGAAACAGGAGCCTCATCCAAGGCTGGAAAGGCGGGAAAATTGCCCCAACAGCCCTTTGCACTGTAGGAACAATCCGAGTTGCAAAGACTTTGTTGTCTGCAGACACAAGACCCTGGAGAGAAGAGGAGCCTTAGGAGAGGGAAGGCAGTAGGAGCAAGGAAGGGCAAGGAGAGAGGCAGGCAACTTGCTGCCACCCCCTTCACTTCCACACCCTCTGCTACCCCCATAAAATCACTTCTTCCCCCTCTTCTTCTTCCTCCTTATCTTCTTCCTCCTCATATTCCTCCTCCTCCTCCTGCTCCCCATCCTCTGAGGAGCATGAGATTTTGCTTCACCTCCCACTTGGATTCCTGTTCATCTGCTGTTTGCCTAGTTAAGGACCTGCAGGTTGTTATAGAAACAATATTTTGGCTATAACAAATCAATCGGTGCGTGTGAACACAAACATACAGATCATTTATCAACTGCAAAATACCCTAAATTATGACCTTTCTAAAACCTATCAGAAGGGCGAGGGAATGCATAACGTAAATTAAACTTTGAAGGGTCAGCGATTTTTACTTTCACTATTCATCTTTCTTTCACCTTATAGGTTTAAGAACAAGAGTGCTGTGTAATTACATTTCAATGGGGTGCAGCGGTTCATTATTCTCTGCTATACCAATCTACTGCAACATTTCCAATGCAGTCAGGTACGTTTTAGCAGATATTAGTTGCATAAGGCCATACTTGCTCTTTTGGACGGATAACATCTTTTAATGCAAAACAGTGCAATTGTCTCAATTTACCAAAGACAGCAATGGTGAGGGTGTTTAAATCAATATGCTTGTTTGTATTTTATTGTAAAAGTGATGAAGAGTGTTTTGTAGTTTCCTTTCTGTTGTTACTAGGCTTTCTCATTTTCTACTGGCTCTTCCAATTCCTGCTTTTTCTGCCTCCCCCTGAAATTTGGGGGGGGTGTTTTGTGCTGGAGCCCACAGCAGTGATGGAGATGGGCAGCTTCCAACTGAAAAGGCTTATGATGCCAACTATTCACTTATGTGGTATGATGGCTAAGCAGCACTCAGTCATTTAAGTTATAGCCTTCCAGCTGAGGATTTGTAGGTCTGCTACCAGTATCAGGAGCTCTTACTCCACCTCTGTGCCTAGAAAGACTGTTGTTATATGCATGTCTTAAACAATCTTTAATCCAAATAACTTAAGCACCTGAGCATGCTCAAAAGCATGTTGAACAACATTACGATCTAAAACTACTTGAAAGCTGGAGAGGCAAAATCATCTTGTGAATATGAAAACCAGGGACCAGAGTGAAAATGCTGGATTTAAGCAGAATTCCAGCCATCCTTGAGTCTGTTATACTACAAATAAATACAAAATAAGGTGATAAATAGTGGCATTTGAAAATTTTTCACTGCTTGCAGCAAAATGATGGATGGAAAGACACCTTCAGGATGCACCCCATATCCATAACCAGATGTGCCATAAAGAGTACCAAATAGCTATTAATCTGATCAGTGGATGTATAGCAACCTACAGGCTGGAGCAAGAGAACCATCACTGGGTTAGGGTTCTCACCCATGAAAACTTAGTCCCAACTCTTTAGATGTGATGTTTCCATCACAATTCAAAGGGTTATTCTCACATTTAAAGTTAGACACATTGTTTGTCTTTTGCTGAGTTTAGGCCAGAAATAATTGGTTGGTGCCCTGACATGGGTGAGTAACATTTT
>NW_008683935.1:0-274 GCF_000695815.1 Acanthisitta chloris | reverse complement strand
CCTCCGCGGCCTCCAGTTCCCTGCTCGGGCTCTCAGCCAGGCCCAGCACAGACTGTAGACCCCTCTGCCCTCAGCCAGACCCTATGTCACCATTTACAACCCCCCAAGCCTGTATCCCCGTTAGATGCTAATTACGGTTAATTCTTAGTGTTTTAAAAGAATAGAGAATAGGAAATTGTATAGAACAAATTTTAGTGCATAGAAATTAGAAACTGTAGAGAATAGGTAATTCTTAAGGACTTTATAAAATAGATTTAGATTGTATAGAATTCCA
>NW_008683934.1:743-1449 GCF_000695815.1 Acanthisitta chloris | reverse complement strand
TTGAGCTGTCGGGCGAGCTCGGTGCGCTCCCGCCCCACGACGTACTGGCAGCGCTGAAACTCCATCTCCAGGCGGTAGAGCTGCTCGGCCGTGAAGGAGGTGCGGGTCCGCTTGGGACGGTCCAGATCGAGCCCCTTAGGCAGAATAATCTCTCGGATTGAACCTTTGGCATCTGGCAAAGAAAGGCGCAGTCAGCTTCACACCCAGGCGACCCTTCTCTCCTTTTTTCCCTCTTCCTTTTAGTTTCATAATTTTTTTTGAGCCGTTCCCAGCGCCTTCAAGACCCGCGTCGGGATGGAGCAAGGTCCCTACGACTGTGGCACCTGGCCACTACACCCAAGGAAGGAAAAAACTCACAACAGAGAAGGAAGGAGGGGGCGATGGGGGCCTAGGGCTCTATAATTAATCCCCTCAGCCCATTTAAAAATTACTACGAATATATTGCACTCACAATACGACACTGCGGCATCACCCACGGCCTCTCTGGGAAGCTGTGGAGAAAGAGGTTCTCCAGGCCGGGCTTTGTGCCTGGAGTGCAGAGCTACTCTTTGTTCCCCTTGGGCTCCGGGGTAGGGCTTGCTGGTAGCCACCACACACGTCCCGTCACCCCCAAAAATATGAAGCCTCGTTATTATTTATTTTTTTTAAATAACAAATTTCCCATGTGGGGGAAAAAAAAAAAAAAAAAAAAAAACAAACAGGAGTT
>NW_008683934.1:418-704 GCF_000695815.1 Acanthisitta chloris | reverse complement strand
ATGTGGGGACACCTCCAGCCCACCCTGCACTGCCGCCGCCGCTGCTTTGGGGTTTTGGCAAAGAGGAGAAGCAGGAGGGGGAAAAAAAAAAAAGAAGGAGAAAAAAAAAAAAAAAGAAACCAAGGCACCAACCAGCCCGCAGAAACCTCACTTTTCTGGTAGCCCCGACCGAAGGAAAGCGGGACAAATCTTATTAACACGACTGTCAAACTAAAGCCAGATTCAGGTTACCCTAAAGCCTTCCCAACTTTACTTGCCGTAATTTTACCTCCTTGGTACGTTTTAA
>NW_008683934.1:0-315 GCF_000695815.1 Acanthisitta chloris | reverse complement strand
CTCTGGGTCAACCGGTGGCACAAGGATTAATTCTGGTTTCCAAGGCCTGCTTCCCACCGATTTTGTTCCGATTCTCTTCTTTCTCTCCTCCCCTAAAACGCACCTTAATAAATCTGAAATTTCTTCAGGTAATTTTTTTTTTTTAAGAGGGGGTACCAATAGGATGATTTAATTATTTTAGCCTGGAGGATGGACGAGATTTGGGGAAAATGAAACATATTAAACTATTAAAGAGTCATCATTAAAAAACCCTTCGTCATCCCTCCATTCATTTTAAGGCTGATGATTATTTAAACGCAGCCCTTTCGCCTGGGC
>NW_008683933.1:6690-18457 GCF_000695815.1 Acanthisitta chloris | reverse complement strand
TCAGCGGTGCGAGTGGGCACCGAGCTCGGACGGCACCGGTGTCTCCGGAGAGTGCTATTGTCACCCGTGCCGGGAGCAGCGGGCCCCCCCCCCGCTGGTCTTGTGCCACCCTGCCACCCTGCGGGGTGTGCGGGGTGTGCTCGCGTCCCGCTCGGGGCACTCCCGCAGCTCTCTCCCGGGATGGTTCTCCCCTTCCCTGCAAGCAAAGTCTCCTCGGGCAGGGGCTGAGCCCCTCGCACACCCCACGGGTTCGTCCCGGCTCCGAGCCGGAGCTGCCGAGGGGTGAAGGAAGCTTTTCCCACCGAGGCATTGTGCTTGCAGCGTGTACCGAGCCCCTGGGTACCCGCGGGTTATTCTCTGCTCTTCCTCTGTTGATAAAAGTGAGATCTCATTTCTGAATTAAATCAATTTGGCATCAGTTAATGGCTTATTACACCTAGTAATTCATCACGTAGGATTTAAGTGACACTTATCCAATTCGCACCTGAAGTCTTCTGTCAACTGGAGGGTTTAATGGAAACGGTTCTGTATTCCCATCTCCTCTCCCTTTGCAGAACGAGGCATTAATCCTAGACGTTTTGGTTCAAAGTGAGAATGTCATGCAAGGAAAAATGCTGAAAGCACAACCTAAGTGTTCTGCCAGTCGGGACACATCCACTTCTCCCCCCAGAGAAGATCAGGGCAAATTTGCCCCCATTCTTCCCTGTCACACTGGCAGGGGCTTTCTGGCCGGGTGAGCAATGACCTTTGCTATTGATTGTGTCCCATTTGTCATTAGGCATTGTGCATGAAACTGGAGAGTCTCCTCTGCTGTGCTGACAGCCAGCGACTATATCTTGGATGCTAATCTCAGGCTCGTTGCTATTTTAATCTCATTATTGGGTAGAGTAGACTCTGTTTGATAGCAGGTCGCCTGTGATGGCTGTGTCAGCCACTCTGTGAAGTCCCAGAGGGAAGCAGAGCAGAGGGTACTGCATATTCATTCATGTGCCCCTCTTCCCCTTCAATGCAGTGGCTTGCTGGGCTGCTCTGTCCCCGGAGGATGATGTGCTGGGAAGCTCTCTGTGCAGGTTGGGGTAGGCTCAGGAGAGAGGGTGGCACAGCTGTGGCTGAAGGTGACAGGCATGTAATGACTGGAGGATGTGCAGTGTCCATCAGAGCTGGGGTGGGTGCTGGAGCTCAGCAGTGACTGAGTGACCAGGACAAAACTTCCAGCTCACTCACAAGCGTGGGCTGCAGGAGAGGGAGTTCCCTGGGCTGTGCTGTGTGAACAAGCCAGTTCTGTCCTGGCAGAGCACAGCTTGTCAGCCAGAGCTGACCAGTGAGGGGAGTCCCAGCGCCAGCCCTGACACTAATGTTGAGTGAGTCACATCTCGAGTGGTCACTGGATGTGAGTTGCCCCAGGGAGATACTTTGCAGAGGCACAAGGGCAGCTACAGCTACTACTTAACCCTCTGCAGCCTGAATCTCTATGTGCTGTTTCTTGTGCTACTGGTGCAATTAGTGTATTAGTGAATGTGGCCCTTTCTGTGGTGGAGTGCAGGGAGTGAGGGAAAGCAACACAAGCAAAGGAAAGCAGATGTCTCAAAGGGAGAGGGAGGGTGGGATTCAGGTAGTCTAAATATCTGCAGAGGGGAAATGTCTTGCATCACAGTCATGAGGGACAAAGAAACTGTGGAGTCAGGTAAATATGAAAGGCAAAGTAAGGAGGAGAGGTGATGATGGGCACAGGAAGCATAAGAAAGGAGGGCAGCTCTGAAGATGGGCTGAAAAGGACTGGAGATCTGTGAGCAGGGAATTTTGCTGTTCTGTCATCCCAATGATGTCTGCAGCAGCAGCAAAAATTCTTTACAAAGCAAGTATGCAAGGATAGAATAAAAGTGTTGTTACTTTTGCCCTGGGGAGGAAAAGAGAAGGGTGAATATAAGATTACCTGCCTGCTTTGGGGAGCCTAGAAAGCTGGGAGAGAGCCTTTAGAAATGGGAAGGTCTCTTGGCAGATTGTTTATGAAGCTTCCCAGCATTTGCCTCCAGAAACAGAAAAACAGATGGAAAGAGACCCAGCAGGGAAGTGAAATCTCATTTATCTGCACAATGCCATCCTCCTGGCTCCAGCCAGCTCTCTGCATGTCAGCTTCCATAGAGCCTACCCTGTCCATTCTGCTCCAGGCCTTCCCAAGCCCATCCATCACCCTATGGCTTCTTATTTACAGGGAGCCTGGCACACCAAGCTGGGTTTATTGTCTGTCATCCCTGCCACACAGGCACATACACACAACACCCGTGTAGATGCACATACACTTTGTCTATTGCTGCAGCTTGGGATTGTCTGGAGTCCAGGAAATCTTTCCACACGTCTGCCAAAGCTTATCAGAGCCAAAAAGAAATCTGGCCCAGCATACATGCTTGGGTCTAGCTTGGTTCATCCCTTGAGCATACAAACTGCATCATTTGCAGTGTGAGGTGACAAAGGATCTTGACAGCCTCTTGGTTCAAGAGTTTTGTTCCTCTTGGCTATGACACAAAGAACATATGTGAGGAGTTAAAGCTATGACTGTCAGGTATCATGTTTGAAGTGAGATTTGTGAGTAAATGGAGACGAGCTGATGTTCCTGCTTTGTTAAATACAACACAGATGCAGCAGGGGCAGTTTCAGAGCCTATTTCAGAGCCAAGGTGACATAATTGTATTTATAGGAGGAAAGCATGCTTGAGTTTCTGTGTACCTACTCACTCCATGGCTGCCTTGCAGGAAAATGAGCTGAGAGAGAGCAACAGCAATTGTATCAGTGAGAGAGAGACTTCCCACAGGGAAAGTCACTAAGATGCAAAAATCCCCTTAATTTCCCTTACAGGATTGTAAGCATCCACTGCTAGCCCAAAACAGAAACAGTGGTGGAGAGACAGCACTGCAAGTCACTCCTCAGCTCTGAGCCTGCACCCTGGGCAGCTCTAAGGCCTTATCTTTGCTGTGCATGTGTTCTTGTTAGGGGGTAGATTTGCTACCTCAGGTGGCTCATAATCCTGGGCAGCTATAAAGGAAGTGCAGGCATGGGATGGAGCAAGGAGGATGTAGGTCTGATGTTGTGAAGAACTACAGGGGCAGCATAACCTGGCAAGTACTCCAGCTATTTCCTTATATATTTTCCTTATATATTTGTGTATGAAATTTAGAAGAGGACAAATTCTGGGCTTGCTGTAACATGTGTGTTTGTTTCTAGCAATTTAGGAAAGGTTTCTCCTTACAAGGTCAGACTTCTTTCTGCCTGGTGTATGTCTCAGGGCAGAATTTCGCCCTTTGCAGAAAAGGTGCAGCAGCAGTGTGAGAACATTGCTGTCACCTACATTAACAAGCCCAGGGCTAGCATGGAGGTAGGAAGAAGTTTCTGAAGTTAAAGATAGATCAGGGCATGAAACCAAGTGGTTAAGAGAAAGCTGAGACTGCTCTGCCTCTAGCACAGCAGTGTCGCATCAGCCCGAGGAACCCAAACTTGTCCATGCACTGGTTTGTTTTAACAAACAGCTCAGATCTCCCCTGACAACAGTGTAATACAGGTATTTATCTGCATTATTAATGCAAGATTCCTAGTGACAGGAACACAGCATGTTAACCTGCCCACTCTGCCAGTGCACAGAAGAGGCAACCCGTGTGCTCTAGCTGCACTTCCATCCCATGCCATGCCAACAAGACAGCTGGGCAGCTCAAATAAATGTCTCCTGCACTTTGAAGCAGGCCTTCTGTTTTAGTGCCCTGCAGCATTTAGCTGCTTCCTAGCTCTTGCTGAAAACCAGAACGTGCAGCTCATGTGTCTGTCAGGTTCACCATCAAAGGGCCCACGTCTGTGAGACTGAGATTGGAGACACCCTCACGGTCTCTTTGCACTTGCTCTCTCCTCTTGGTATTTTGCCTACAGATGAAAAGGTAAGATGCTCTTTCTAGCTCTTTGAGTTGTTCTGAGTGATGCCTTAATCGAGCTGGTTTGCTCTGGTTCTTAAAGAGAAAATCCTAGGATAAAAACAAAGACCCCACGGTCTGGGGAAAAAAACAAATGACCCCATGCAGAGCCTGCGTGTTGCTTGGTTGCTATTTGTGCCATTGGTTTTGAAGCAGGACTTCAAGTGCTTTGTTAATAGATTTAGCTGTCAGTCTGCTTTTCCTTTGTTCCAGGTAGCTGCCAATAAAATACTATTTCCTAGTGTTAAGCTTTCAGCAAATGAGCTACCCAGCACCTCCTAAATCAGCCCTCAAAGTAGCAGTTTGTGGTCCTTCATGGTCAGTACACAGACCTGCTTTTTGGACACTGCATGAAGAGAAGGTCCCTGTGCTGCCTACCCCTTCCCAGGGCAGGGCTGAACTGAAAACTTGCTCCCAGGCTCTGAGCAACAACAGAGAGGGATCTTGGAAAGGCAGAATTGGCTGGTGAATGTGTGAGCAGCTTTTTCCAGTTAACAGGGTGAAGACAACTCCCTCTAAACTCCCTCAATGCTCTGTGAGGCTGGGGATGCTCTGAAGGCAGAGGTTTCACTGGCTCAAAACACTCCACATCTGTCTCAAAGGTTGAAAGAAAATAGGAAAGGAAGAGCCCAGGCTATTCTTAGGGTGTCTGCTGTCAACTCCACAAAAAGGCTCAAAGATTGGTCTCCAAGGATGTTTCCTGCTGCCCTTCAGAGGTAACAATAGCTGGTTAAAGCAGCAAAGCACCTGGAGGAGGGAGTACAAGCCGTTGTAATTGAGCAGCAAAGTGGTTCACCTGGTGAACAGATGGAAATCAGGTGCAGAAAAGCCAGGGAGGAGGTTGAGTGAAGAGCTGTGGCTGTCTCTGTGACAGTATTTCTCAGAGGTGAGCACAGCCTGGTTTTCTGGCAGCCAGTGTCACAGGGAACTGTGGCTTTGGGCAGCATGAAGGCATGCTCAGAGTGAGAGGGCCAGTCTGAGAAAGCTGCCCCAAAGTGAAAGGCTGCACTGGAAATGCTGAAAATACCTTTCCCCTTTTCTGTGGGAAAGGACAGGGAAGAATGACTTAATGATTTATTAAGACAATGCTCTTTGTGCAATGTCCCACACACAGGGACCCTCAAAAATCTGACAGTGAAGCAGAATGGATGAGATGCAGCCACAGTGTTGAGAGACTCAGTCTTGGTGTTCTTTGGACTTAAATTACCCTCCCAGTGACAGCCTTGCCTGCTGGGGTGAGGTGAAGTGACCTGTGCAGGGTCAAGCATGGAAAGTGGAACAAGCTAGAGAAGCCTCAGCCTGCCTTCCTGCCTTGATCTTCAGACCAGCATCCCCTGCCCTGCTGACAGCAGATTTATCTCTCTGCTATGCCACGAGATATCAGCACAAAATTGCCAGTGCTTTTTCTTCCCTTGACCAATTTCAGCCACCCTGAAGCAGTGTGTGAACACGTGTGAATGTCTCTGGCTTGAGCTGCTCAGGACTGTTGCTGGTCCTGCGGGGCCACCATCTGCCCCCAGATCTGTTCATCTTGACATCTTCATTGCAAGGAAACCAGCTGTGAAGAGAGGCCAGTGCCAACCAGGCCCAGGATGCCAACCTGGCAGCAAAGAGCCCTTGGCCGGGCAGCTGATGCCGTGCTGGGCTCAGGAGCTGTGGCCAGCAGGAGCCAGCTCACCCAGCCCCTCAGATGGTGGGCTGTGAATGGGAGGGTAGGGGGGCTAGTGAGGAATCAAAGGGAGATGTCCTACTGATTGATGGCCTCATTTGCACATGAAACTGGGACCTCTCAGCCCTGCAGGCCCTGCACGTGTGTCTCAGCTGCTGTTAGCAGGGCTGGCAGAAAAGGAGGATCACTCACTTTCAGCTCTGGACAACATAGTGGTTTTCATCTAAATGTCTTAAGTCTGAATCTTGAGGGATTTTAGAGTTCCTAAATGTTGGGTGCTTATTTTTGCCTCTGTTTTAATTGCAGGTGAGGCAGAGCACCCAGGACTATGGCAACTCCTTCCACCTTCTCCTCTCCTTTCTTTCTCCTGTGCGTGTTGGTTCTGTCTGACATCAGTCTTGCAGTCTCCCTGAACCCTAGCACAAAGCTCAAAAATGTCCCAGAGAACAACAACCACCTTCAAAATCAAGAGGTGTGGCTACAGCAGCCCAAAAGTGGGCACCACCACAAGCATGGCTTGGCCAAGAAGGAGAGGGTCCATGCCATGCCTTCGAGAGCACGTCTGGCCGGGGAAGAGGCTCTCAGGATGGGCAGTGGAGCTTCAGCTGTGGATGAGCTGGTGGCAGAGGGACAGCCAGCAGCCCTAAAACAGAATAAGGATGCGTTCCTGGGGTTTGAGTTCCCATACCCCGAGAGGGAGAACCAGTCCCCAGGCTCTGAGAGAGTGAAGAAGCAGAATCGAGAGCATCGGCGCCACAGCCGCCGGGACAGGCTGAAACACCACCGAGGTATGTGAGCTCCAAGGGAAGCTGAGGGTGTTGGGGTGTTGGAAATGAGTGTCACTTGTGTGAGGGTGAGAAGATGCAGCTGTGGTTGAGCCACAAGGGTGTGTGTGGAGGGTGTGGGGTGTGTGACTGCTCTGGGGAGAAATCTGCCAAACAAAAGAGGCACAAGAAAAAAGGGCAACTCCAGAACCAGAGGATTTCAGTGCTGGCTGTAGTTTTGTGCAAATGACCTAGTTTGCCTTACAGGGGGAGCTGTGAGAGCCCCTAGGACTTGAGGGGTTCTTTTGGGGTGGCCTGCTTTGTTTTATAATTTCTCTTTTTTAGCAAATGGTTCCACTTATGAACAAACGCATCCGAGCCATACTCCATCTCTCCACTGACTTTGAAACATGACCAGAACTAGCAATAATACAACCCCCTATTTCTCTTGAAGACCAGTTTCTTCTCACCAGAACTTGTATTCTTCAGTGTTTAAGGGGTTCTTTTGGGGTGGCCTGCTTTGTTTTATAATTTCTCTTTTTTAGCAAATGGTTCCACTTATGAACAAACGCATCCGAGCCATACTCCATCTCTCCACTGACTTTGAAACATGACCAGAACTAGCAATAATACAACCCCCTATTTCTCTTGAAGACCAGTTTCTTCTCACCAGAACTTGTATTCTTCAGTGTTTATGCTGAACTACAAAAAAAAAAAAAAAAAAAAAAAAAAAAAAAAAAAAAAAAAAAAAAAAAAAAAAAAAAAAAAAAAAAAAAAAAAAAAAAAAAAAAAAAAAAAAAAAAAAAAAAAAAAAAAAAAAAAAAAAAAAAAAAATCTAAGTTTTGCCTATGTGAAATGGCACTAATAGCTTTAAAATGATGCTTGTTTTTGACTGGCATTGCTTCCCTTTGCAGGTCAAGTTATGGGTGTGTGTCTCTGCTCAGTGTGGTAAATCTTGAGCTCTGTAAGAGCCAGGCAGTTTGTGTCAGGATACACTATTTGACAAGCTGAGAGTCACATCCCTGAGCTCCAGTTATCACTCCTCCCTGCCTCAGTGAGAAGAGCTCCATTGTTTTTTCAGGGGACTCACTAAACCACTCATGTTAAGCAATACAGAAGAGCATGCAACCAAGATGGGTTGAAGCAATATTTGCAGATGACTTGGGTTAACTTAAGGTCTATACTTAAATTAATACATAGGGAAAACAGGGATCAGGCTGAGAATATAAGTCTTATTGCAAGTTAGGTAGGTCCTGACTTAAGCTAAGTTGAAATAACTCACTACTAAAATCAAATGTGTTCACAGATATTTGCAGCAGCTTAATCCATTGGTTTGAAAATGTTTAAACAGGTACATTTCATACTCTTGAGACCAGAATAAGAAATCCTTTGCTGCTGAAGCAAGAGATAGACATATCTTCAAGAAGGTTTGATTATATATATGCCTTAAGTGTATAAAAATCAAGCTGTATATACCCTGGCCCTGATTTATCACTTTAACAGCTCATTACTCTGCTTCACACTGGCCTAAACAGCAGCTCAGGGTGGTGGAATTCTGGGCAGTGGCTGGATGAAATCTGAGTTCCTTTGACTCAAATCTATGGCACACAGAGAAATAGGGATGAGAAAGCTAATGCTGCTGTACCTGTTGCCTTCTGCAGGGAAGACTCCTGATGCTGGGCCAAGCTCCCTGTACAAGAAACCTGAAAGCTTTGAAGAACAGTTTCAGAACCTCCAGGCAGAGGAAGCCACAAGTCTGACCCCCACCACGCTCATCATCACTGCACTGGACCTAGCTGTTTCCACAGAGGAGCCTCCTGTTCTTCCAGCCACCTCGCCACGGTCACAGGTAGGGAGAGAGCTGGGAACTGCACTCTACCTCTGAGCCCTCCCTCTCCCTCAGCTATCCATCTTCACTGAGCTTCATGGACCAGAGAGGCAGCAGGAGCCCTTAGCTGGACAGCCAGCATGTCCTAATGTTCCTTGCTCACCTTTTGTCCTCACATAAAAGCACTGGAAACTTCCCTCTCGGCTTCAGCTGCAACAAGGGAAAGCTCTTCCCTTTGGAAAATGAGATGCTAAGAATCCCCAGTGGATAGGACAATGGTGGAGTTGGAGGAGAGGGGGAATCATAAAGCCTTTTAAATACCTAAAAGTACCATAAAAATTTGTGAAGGCTTCTCTACAGAAGTGTAACCCATTGTCTGTCTGGTTTCTCCTGGTTTGCAGGCTCGCCTCAGGCAAGATGGGGATGTGATGCCCACCCTAGATATGGCACTCTTTGACTGGACAGATTATGAGGATCTCAAACCAGAAATGTGGCCGTCTGCTAAAAAGAAAGGTGCTAAACCTCTTTGTCCTCTTTCCCAAAAGTCATCCTGTAAGGCTTGTCCACAGTGTTCACAGATCTGCTGAAGGACATGAGATCACAGCAGTGGGGAAAGAGAGAAGCAGCATAATGCTGATTGTGTTTTGTGCTCACTTTCAGAATGTTTCTCATTTCGGATGCATAGATTGAGGGCAGAGGAAAAAGGATAGATGGAAGGTTGAGAAATAGGAAGGACATTTGACTATGAAAGTTTAGAGTTCAAATTTTTGAAGTTTGAGGCTGATTTTACCCTGGAACAATATAGTCTTCAAAATGAAGACATGAGTATGAAACTTCCTATCAACATCTGTTTTATTTCCACAGAAAAACGTCGCAGTAAGAGCCCCAGTGGTGGAAATGAGACTGTGACAGCTGAAGAAGAGCCATGTGATCACCACCTTGACTGCCTCCCAGGTCAGGATCAGCTTGGTGGAGTCATTTCACCAAACATGAGATTGTTTGCAACCCAGCCCAGGTTCTAACACATATCCCCTGATTTCTACTAGTGATGGGAAGGGCAGAACCTCTCTAAGTGTGTTGTGGGAGCAGATATGTCTGTCTGGTGGAGCTGTGATGGGAGTCAGAGGCCCTGCAGGGGAAGGGGATGTGTGAGCTGTGCTGACCCTTGTTCCTGTGTTGCAGGTTCCTGCTGTGACTTGCGTGAACACCTCTGCAAACCACACAATCGAGGCCTTAACAACAAGTGCTATGATGACTGTATGTGCACTGAGGGTGAGTCCAGCTCTTTGCTCTCCCCCTTTGCAGTTGGCAGCATTAATGTGGAATAGTGGGTTGTATGTGAAAACAGGAGCCAAGCTCAGCTGCTCTTAGCCTTTCCTTGCCACTGACTCACTGTGTGACCGTTGAGTCATCTAGGGTATGTTGCTTTCCCTCTTGAAAATAAAAATCCTGATATCTACAAACCTAACAGAAGAAGCCACAATTTATTAACCCTTCAGTGGTGCTTTCAAGTATCACAGGCTACAAAAAAACTGCTGCTTACTTTGCATGACCTTGTGCCTAACATGGCTGTCCCGAGTTAACAGAACTTGTAGCAATCTGGCAGGACGCAGACTTTTGTTTCTTAAAGTTATTCTGAAGAACCCACAGCAGCCCTCACTAGACAGGTACATTATGAAGATGTTGAATGGCACTTTTCTGTCTGAACATGTTCAGGATGAGCTCCAGGCACTGGGTCTTGTCTGACAGAACAAAACTCTGGTTGCCAAGTTTTGTGGCCTATGTTAGTTACACAGTGATTTGACCAGGTCATTTAGATTTTTTTTACCCAGCTAAACAGACAACTTTCCTGGAGTTGCAATGTTAAATGATAGTTTTCACCTTGGCTGTGTTGTGTAACACCTGAAGGTCCTCATCAAACACAACCTTCTGGTAGATTAGCCTGGAAAACTGTTTGTACAAGCCTAATGAGGGCAGCCCCAGGCCCTGCTTTATCCTTAAGCTAGTTATAAGTTGATGCCAAATGTGCATCTTCTGTAGCATTAAAAAGATCCCCAGAGAGGGAAGATCCAGATAAGATAGACAAGAGGCTCAGATAAGAGCAGAGCTCTGATCTTGTGTGCTCTCCTTCTGGGAGGCCACACTGCCCTGGGGGAATTGGTAATGAGGGGCACAAACCCAACTTTAAGGTAGCTGGTCTCAGCATAGCCCAGGGACATGCACTCCAAAAGGTTGCTCAGTGACCTGTGACATTGTCTGGGTCTCCAGTGTACAACCAAGGACAGTTTGGGGCTGTCTCATTATAAAAGCTATAAATCCTCAGCCTCCCCTGCTCTGGAGCTGCTGGCACTGTTGCTATCTGCTGCCTGTTCTGGAAAAGAGCTGCAATTTCTAGGATGATTAAATCAGCTCCTGCCAACCCCAAGAACCAGATCCTGCCCTACTGAACATCAGGGATTCATGAGAATTATTCCCCCACTGGCTGTGCCCTGTCTAGCCCAACTAGCTATGCATTCTGGTGTAACAAAGTCACACAATAGACAAAAAAAAAAATCTATTGGTGCCAGAAACCAATGAGTTACCCTGACCAGAGTCTCCCATTGCCTTCCACTGCCATGAGAGAATAAGTACTGGTGGGTTTTACAAACAAAATGCCTTTTTTTCCCCTTAGTATTCATCAGACAGCTTCATTCAGGCCCTGCACTTTGAGCATCCAAACCAGAGAAATTGAAGGAGATGAGCAGTGAGTTTAGCATCAGACCTCCCAGTAATAACACTTCAAAGTCTCTTCCCTCCTCTCTTGAAGCTTCAAGGAAATAAATAGCAAGGGGAGGTCCCTAGCCATTGCTGCTGCACATTAAGTCTATAGTAATTTCCCAATGGAGAGATCACTTAGACAGTAATGGGAAGTAATAGGGGGGAAACCAAGCAGGGCTTCCATAAACTCACTGGAAACAATTGGAATAATTCATTGGTATTTCAAGAAGCCAGTGAAACCTGCCTGAACCAATGAATCCCAACCAGAACAGTGAGCCAAACAGAATTCCAGAGGGCCAGAAGGCAACATGCCCTGCCCATGTGAGGCATCTCTCTGCCACCTCATTTGCCACAGCCCTGGGACTGAGGCAGGAGCTAGTTGTGTGATGTTGCTGCTGCAGTGAGCCCTGGTCCCTCCTCACTTCTGCACGTCTTTCCCTTAGGGCTGCGCTGCTATGCCAAATTCCATCGGAACCGAAGAGTGACCCGGAGGAAAGGGCGTTGTGTGGAGCCTGAGTCGGTCAACGGGGAGCAGGGATCCTTCATCAATGTCTAGGAGGGTGGCACTCCTGCCTGGATGGTCAGGAGCTGGGCTCAAGCTGTTTATACCTAGCAATGGGAATTAGAGGAGAAAGTGGGGCAAATGAATGAAGCTGCAGGCTCTGAGCACGCCAGATCCCAGCTAGTTATAGAGTGGCCTCAACCTTTTCCATAGCAGGGCTGCATTCCCCCTTCCTTCACTCAGCACATTCCTGCCACTGAATTGGGTCCCCCGCTCCCAGGTAGTGAGGAATTA